>NW_026712344.1:7346379-7581379 GCF_030504385.1 Musca domestica | reverse complement strand
CCACAAGATATTGTGACAAATAATAAAAGAAAACCATCAGGTTTCGTTCTCTAATTTTCGATTAATAGCAACTTAAACTAATTTGCTCATTTCCTATTTATTGGTAGATGTTGCACTTAAATGGTCTTCCTAGATCTGGAACCAATATTTCCCAAAGACCTATAATCTCTCAGAAGTGGCAAAAGATTAACATTTATTATTGGTTTTGACTGAAACGCATCTATATGAGATACAGACATTTGACTATATTCTTCAACGAAATCAGCCTTAACGAAATGGTCAGAAGTGCGTCTTTCCTGTATTTGTGAATTCTCCAAAAAGTCACTGGAATGGACATTTTCGTATTTTGTCTACAAAAGTTGGCAAACTCCTTCACACATTGAATATTTTTGGATGGCCATCCAAAACTGCTTGGTTTTTGCAATGTCCGGTAACCCCTATAATTACGACCTGCTGACAATTTTGCAGTTTTTTGGTCCATTTCAACCCCTAAATATATGGCGATCATCTTCAAAAAGAATAGGCTTTCATTCTGACCCTCATCTTATCTCCATGCAAAATTTCGTAAGGATCGGGCCATAAATGCGATCTGTATATGATATCCTGATATTCTAACTACTTAGTTTTGTTAGCGGTAGAAATATTACCAAATGTTCAAATCAAAATGAAAATATGCCAAAAATATGACAAAATTGAAAAAATATGAGAAAATTTTACAAAATCAATATTTTCATCTTTAGAGAGATATTTTTATGCGATTTTTTTCGACGTTTTATGTTTCCTGCAAAGAGGTCATTCTGAATTAATGAGAACTGTCGAAATCAGTTCAGCCGTTCTCGACATATAAGAGATTTTTCAAGCATATCTTCTTTGGTAAACATATATATCGCACATATTTTGCTATATATCCATTTTGTTGGATGTTAACATCAATATAAAGATCAGAAGTAACCTTGTCATGGCTTTGTGATTTCGCCGGGATTTAAAATATTCGCGGTTTAATGAAAAATTTTGAATTTTTTTCAACAAAAAAGATATTGTCTATTTTACCCGCTAAATATTATCCGATGACCACCCAAATAGGTAGGCTTCTTGCCAGCCCTAAACTCTAGCTACATGCGAAATTCCGCGTCGATTGGTCTATAATTGCGACCTGTAGAGCAAGTGCAAAATCAGGATTTTTTTCAGTTTTTGGTCCATTTCAACCCCTAAATATTATGCGATCATCACCAAAGAAATAGGGTTCTATTCTGACCATAGCCCCACCTCCATTTTAAATTTCGTGAAGATCGGACCATAATTGCGACCTGTAGAGTGATTACAAATTAACATGGACAGACGGACAGACGGACAGACGGACGGACGGACATACATAGCTAGATCGACTCAGCTCGGCGAGATAGGAAGATCCATATATACTTTCCTATGTGGGAAATCAATATTTCGTGGTGTTACATAATTTTTGGGCCAATCAAACTTATAATACCCCCAACACATAGTGTTGTAGGGTATAAAAATCAAGTTAATAATTATAGAATTTTTAAAAAAGAGAACGTAGTGTTAATTATACCCTACAACACTATGTGTTGGGGGTATTATAAGTTTGATTGGGCCAGAATGTATGTAACTCCTAGAAATATTGGTTTCCCATATAGGAAAGTATATATGGATATTCCTAGCTCGCCGTTTTAGCTGAGTCGATCTAGCTATGTATGTCCGTCCGTCCGTCTGTCCATGTTAATTTGTAATCACGCTACAGGTCGCAATTATGGCCCGATCCTAACGAAATTTAGCACGAAGGTGAGGTTAGGGTCAGAATAGAAGCTTATTTCTTTTGGAGATGATCGCCAAATGTTTAGGGGTTGAAATAAACCTAATACTGAAAAAAATGTTGGATTTTGCAGTAGTTATACAGGTCGCAGTTATAGATCAATCGACGCGGAATTTCGCATGTAGCTAGAGTTTAAGGTGGGGAAAAAGCCTACTAATTTGGATGGCAATCGGATAATATTTAGCGGGTAAAATAGACCATATCTTTTGTGTTGAAAAAAATTCAAAAATTTCCATTAAACCGCAAATATTTTGAATCCCCGCGAAATCACAAAGCCATGTCAAGGTTACTTCTGATCTTTACATTGATGTATGTATATGTGCGATATATATGTCTATCAAGGAAGATATGCTTGAAAGATCTCTTATATGTCGAGAACGGCTGAACTGATTTCGACAGTTCTCATTAATTCAGAATGGCCTCTTTGCAGGAAAAAAACCTTTTTAAAAAACCGCATAAAAATATCTCTCTAAAGATGAAAATATTGATTTTGTAACATTTTCTCATATATTTTTCAATTTTGTCATATTTTTGGCATATTTTTATTTTGAATTAAACATTTGGTAATATTTCTACAGCTAACAAAACTAAGTAGTTAGGATATCAGGATATTATATACAGATCGCATTTATGGCCCGATCCTTACGAAATTTTGCATGGGGATAAGATGAGGGTCAGAATAGAAGCCTACTCTTTTTGGAGATGATCGTCATATATTTAAGGGTTGAAATGGACCAAAAACTGCAAAATTGTCAGCAGGTCGTAATTATCGCCCGATCCTCACGCACATTAAAATGGCGGATACCGGACATTGCAAAAGCCAAGCAGTTTTGGATGGCCATCCAAAAATATTCAATGTGTGAAATAGATTGCCAACTTTTGTAGACTAAATACGAAAATGTCCATTCCAGTGACTTTTTGGAGAATTCACAAATGCAGGAAAGACGCACTTCTGACTATTTCGTTAACGCTGATTTTGTTGAAGAATATAGTCAAATGTCTGTATCTCATATAGATGCGCTTCAGTCAAAAACCAATAATAAATGTTTATCTTTTGCCACTTCTGAGAGATTATAGGTCATTGGGAAATATTGGTTCCAGATCTAGGAAGACCATTTACGTGCAACATCTACCAATAAATAGGAAATGAGCAAATTAGTTTAAGTTGCTATTATTCGAAAATTAGAGAACGAAACCTGATGGTTTTCCTTTATTATTTGGCACAATATCTTGTGGAATTCTTTCGAGTATCTCGCCTATATAATCTGTATCGTTTATTATAGTGTTGTAGGGTATTCAACGGTCGGCCCCGATCGACTGTAGCCTTTGCTTACTTGTTTTGATCATGCAATGGTTATACTGCAACACATTTTAAAGAAATATTTTTTATGAAAGATGCTTTTGAATAGAAATATGCAAATGTCTCAATGTCTCTCCAGATTATTGGGTGTGAAAGTGAAGGAAAAAAGATTTCGCTAAGGGTTCGGGCATCCTTAGATTACAGTTCGTTTACTCTGTTTTGCTCAGACTCAACGTGGAACGTTTGTTGCCGAAATAACGATTTTCTAATGTATACTTTTTTGGACGAAATTCGTTTTAGGACAGTTGCAATCTTTTTAGCTTTGTCCTTATATGTGGCTGGCTGGTGCGCACAATAACTCTCCAAGGTAGTATCCGAGTTTGTCCAAACTTGACACGTTTTAATATATCTGTGAAACTTAGATCATGTTAGAAAATAGGTAATATCGGACCGAGGGTCCCTAATATAAATGTATCCCCCCAATTTAAATACAAACAGGCCCCACACTCCTTAAGACACTCGATTACCTTGGAAAAAATTAAATAAATATCTTCAAAATTTCGGTATGGATGTGTGGGTGCATTACATTTGTCGTTGTGCGTCGTCTTACCCACATCAACATTTACAAATCCACGCAATAAATAAATGTCGCTGGGTGTCTTATGCAGCAGTGTGTCTTTAACGGAAGACACTCGGCAGCGGATATATGCAACTATTTTCGGTGCATGCCACAATGCTGAAATGTTAGGAGGAAGATATAAAAACAGCAGCACCAACAACAACAGTGTTCAAGTTCGTTAATTTTGTTGCCAAAAAATATCGTCGGGAAAATTGTGTGTTAGACGTGGATGTTGCACTTCTCGTGGTTTATAGAGTAGTGTGTGTAAACGCATTTATGTGTGTTGTGAGCGTGTGTGTGAACATACCTTTCCGTAGTAAGTGTATGTGTAAGCCTCATTTTGGCAGGATGATATTAATTCATATAAAAGAAAGAGAAAAAGGGGCAGTAGCAACAAAAACAACAACATCATATACCTTTATGCGGTGTGTCTTTACGTGGTTATTTTACTTGCCACACGTGAAGTACGCTTTCCTCTGTGTATGTGTGAGTGCATTTGGTTGACTGAAAGGTTTGTCAGGTGAATTTGCCATGGAATGCAGTGCTTTGCTTGGCATATGTGTATGGGTGTGTGCGTTAAAAACATAGCCCTTTCGTACGACCAGGGACTAAAACGACAGTTAGAGCGGATATATGATTTCTTCTTTTCTTATTTTTTGTACTTTTTTGGGAATAATCCAAATGTTTTTGTTACTTTCGCCGCTCGCTATGTCCTGAGTGTTGCAATCGACGTAAGCAGTCACCGTTGCGGAAAATTGCTGAAAATACTTAACAGTTATTTGTGTTAAGAGTTTTAAGCGAAAGTAGAAATTTCGTAAATCGTTGTGGGGGGATTACAAAAATGTGATAGTAATTCGTGTGTGTGTGTATTTTTCTATTTGTGTTATTGTGCATGTGTGTCAGTGGATTTTTATATATCTCCAAACCCCGTTTCAATTACAATGATAAATAGAAGAGAAATGTTTTTATTAAAATTATATACAAAATAAAATATTTGCTATAGTTCTCCAGTGGAAAATTCTTTCGGAAAGAATATTCTGCTATTTTGTGATATTCTGATCGTAAAATCGCAAGAATTCGAATCTACCCCGTTTGGGGTTCAGCAAAAGAACACACTTTTTCGGTTCGAAATATATTTTCCATTTATTAAAAACCAAGTTTATTATAATGAATATTGCAGCCTGAATCGCTCAAAATAACAGAAAAACCAGTAAAGAAAGTCCTAAAGTCGCGCGGGGCCGACTTTATGATACCCTACACCACTTTGCTAATTTGGTTGAGCTCCACATAACAATTAAAAGTTTTTATGGGAGAATTACATCATACACGCCATAATTATAATTATAATTTAAAGTTCAAAGGACTAAACATGCCGAAGCATTTGTATCTTTTAAATTTGGACTTGTATTGCTCATTTGGTGCAAAATTAATTTGAAATCAGATAAAGATATATATAGGAGCTATATCCAAATCTGAACCGACCTCGATAAAATTAGATATCTCTGAGCTGTATTTGATATATTTCCCCAAATATTCTTGTTACAGAGTGCATATTACGGCTGTGGGTAACAAATACAACAAATCGGATGAACAATATATATGGGAATTATAGCTATATCTGGAGCGATCTTCATCAAACTACCAATACTAGACTCAATTCGGTCGTATGTGCCAAATTCCATCCCATTTGGGCAAATATTAGACGTTTGGTGCACAATAAACTGTAAATCGGACGACGTTATATATGGGAGCTATATCCAAATCTGAACCGATTTCTATAACATTTAGTAAAGGTATTTCTGAGCTGTATTTGATATATTTCCCCAAATATTGTTGTTACAGGGTGCATATTACGGCTGCGGAGCACAGAAATAACAAATCGGATGAACAATATATTTGGGAGCTATAGCAATATCCGAACCGATTTAGATCTAATTTGGTATATATATTTTCAAGCCTAATTATGTTGTATGTGCAAAATTCCATACTATTTGGGCTGATATGACACGTTTGGTGCACAAAAAAAAGTTCAAATCGGACGAAGATATATGTGGGAGCTATATCTAAGTTTTTACCGATTATCTCAAATTTAAATAGGGTTCGTCCTTGGGCCAAACAAATGTTATTTGGAAAATTTCATCTCAATCGGTTAATAAATGCGACCTGAATTTTGTTCACAAGAATACATGGACAGACGAACGAACGGACGGACAGACGGGCTGACATGCATAAATCAACTCAGAAAGTGATTCTATGGAGATCCTCAAAAGTAACTATGGGTCTATCTCGCTTCCTTCGCCATGTTACAAACAAATGCACAAAGACATAATACCCTTACCACTATGTGGTGTAGGGTGTACAAATCCAGCAATCGGAAAGTAAGGCAAATAGAGGAGTAAGTCCTCTCATCTTCCTAATTATGGAGTATTCGGATTCAGTTTTCTTAGAGTCCTGGAATTGAAGGTATTTCTTGGGCTATTATTGAGAACAATGCAAGGATTATTTTTTTTTATTAATTGTTACCCTCAACTGAGTCATCAAAGGGGTGTTTTTGGTGACTTCTCAAAAATGTGGCTAAAAATTCCCCTTCAACGGGATTGTAGCAGGTGAAAATATTCCAATATTTATATAGATCCTAAACACATGAAATTACAAAATATACGTTAACACTACCAATTCATATTTATCGAAAAAAAAAAAAAAATAAGTGCTAAGGTCGTACTTCATGTGAGTTAATGCAAAATTATCCTAAAAAGCATCTGATAACAGAAATGACGACAAGGACAAATACATAATTTTTCTTGTATAATAAGACGTCAAAGAAAATAAATCTCTATTTCCGTTCAATATCAAGGAAATATAGTTAAAAAAAATTAAATTTGAATTGTATACAGAGTGAGATAAAAAAAAACTGCAACCAAATTCAGACAGCTGTCATTTCGAAGCCGCTTGTCCGACAGCTGTTAAAATTAAACCAGTGATAGCTCAATATATTACTTACAAGCGTACAAAAGCATTTTGGTGAGAATTTTCCAGAAAAAAAGTTAGGGTAGGGTGATTTCTTTATATTTGCCTGGAAAACTACAAGTGGCTATCGTTAGAGCACTCCAGCATTTAAATGTGAATAAATCTTTAATGTCTTGTACCATCGCTCGATACTGGTAGCGTACGACGTCAAGGAAATGGAAGGAAGAAAACTGCAACATCAGCAGAGCTGGTTCGAAAAGTAAATCATAGTGGCCGAAAAATGGCTGGTGTACTGAACATATCGCAATATTCCATTCGGCAAATACTGAAAAATAAGATCGGGGTAAAGCCATTGAAATTCCAAAAAGTGCAAGAACTTACACCGCAACAGAAAGAAAATAGACTCAAAAGAGCTAAAGAGTTGATTCGCTTGGCCGAAAGTGGTTTTTCTTTGATGAGAGAACATTCGTTGTATGGCAATTTGTAAACAAACAAAATGATCGTATTTACTTGCCAAAGAGGTCAGCTGAAAATGCGAACCTTCGTTGGCCACCAGAACACAATCGCCGGCCATGGTGATGGTGGGGGCCGCCATAACAGCGGATGGTCGTGGCATCAGAATAAATGCCGAATATTATCACGAAAATATTCTTGAGGGTGTATTAAAGCCTTTGGCACGCAAACATTTTAGCGGCAGACCTTGGACATTCCAACAGGACTCAGCCCATCGCACTCAATACGCGCCACCCAAGAATGGTTACAAAATGTGGTTCCTCGCTTCATTTCCAGCGCGAAATGGCCACCAGAATCTCCGGATACCAATCCGTTGGACTATTGTGTCTGGACTATTTTGGAAAGCAAGGTTGGCACTAAAAAATACAAAAGTGTCGATCACCTCAAGCAAGCGTTTCGCCAGGAATGGGGAAATGTACTGCAGAGCAACATTCGGGCAACGTGTGACGATTTCATTGGCCATTTGAAGGCCACAATTCGTGGCAAAGGTGACCAATTCGAATAAATCTAAACATATTCTAAAATTTGATGCTATTTCCGACAATTTTTGCTTTCATTCAAAAACAAATTAACAAAATGAAAAAACAAGCAAGCAAAAGCTATAGTCGTGCAGGGCCGACCATGTGATACCCTACAACACTACAATATGTTAAAAGCCCCCTTTTGTCCAAATCCATTTGGAAAGATTTCGCTTTAAAAATTATGTAACGGAGCACTACCATGTCGTGCTGTTAGATGTTGTGATCCATTTTAGAGCTAAATATAATCCAATGGTCATCCAAGATGTTAGAATTCTCCCCTGTCCATACTCTCATCTCAGGCGTGTCGACTGCCTTCTACTGTGTGATCAGGATTTTTTTTCTGTTTCTGGTCCATTTCAACCCCTTAATATATTGCGGACATCTTTGAAAAAAATAGGCCAAGTCCTTCTGAGCCCATACCTACCCTTGTGAAAATTTTAATGAATATCGGACGGTAATTGCAGACTGTATACAATATATATACAATGTGTTGTAAGGTGAAAAAATTACAAAATACACTTCCATATTAATTCGAATTGAAAAAATCGCATGCGATAAAAAAATGTTAAAAAATAAAAAAAAAAATGTCACAAAATAATACAAAACCTATTTTATCATCATTATTGAGATCTTTTTATGCAATTTTTTTAGATTTTATTCTTTAATGCCAAGAGCTCATTCTGAATTGACAGAATTTCTCAAAAAATCTATGTAACGGTCAGAATTGACCTGTTCGTCTAGCTGTGATTTCGCCGGTATTAAAAATATTCGCGGTTTCATGGAAAATTTGTCGTTTATTTAACACAAATGTTATGGTCTATTTCACCCACTAAATATTAAACGATGACCATCAAAATAAGAAGACTTCGGCCAAGCTCTAAGCTCTAGCCCCATGCTAACTTCCGCGTCGATTGGTCTATAATTGCGATCTGTAGAGCAAATGCAAATTCAGGAAATTTTTCAGTTTTTGGTTCATTTCAACCCCTAAATATTATGCGATCATCTCCAAAAGCAATAGGGTTCTATTCTGGTCCAAGCCCCACCCACATTCTAAATTTCGTGAAGATCGGGCCATAATTGCGACCTGTAGATTGATTACAAATTAACATGGACAGACGGACGGACATACATACATAGCTAGATCGACTCAGCTCGGCGAGCTAGGAAGATCCATATATACTTTCCTATGCGGGAAACCAATATTTCGAGGTGTTACATAATTTTTGTCTCGATAACATTTAGCAAAGATATTTCTGAGCTGTATTTGATATATTTCCCTGAATATCGTTTTTACGGAGTACATATTACGGCTGCGGAGGACAAAAATAACAAATCGGATGAACAATATATTTGGGAGCAATAGCTATATCCGAACCGATTTAGATCAAATTTGGTATACTTATTTTCAGGCCTAATTTGGTTGTATGTGCAAAATTCCATACCATTCGGGCTGATATTACACGTTTGGTGCACAATAAAATTCAAATCGGACGAAGATATATGTGGAAGCTATATCTAAATTTTTACCGATTTTCTCAAATTTAAATAGGGTTCGTCCTTGGGCCAAACAAATGTTATTTGGAAAATTTCATCTCAATCGTTTAGTAAATACGACCTGCATGTTGTTCACAAGAATACATGGACAGACGGACGGACGGACAGACGGACTGACATGCATAAATCAACTCAGAAAGTTATTTTATGGAGATCCTCAAAAGTAACTATGGGTCTATCTCGCTTCCTTCTCCATGTTACGAACAAATGCACAAAGACATAATACCTGATCACCTTGTGGTGTAGGGTATACAAATCCAGTAGAGCTAAAAATAGAAGACGTGGAATCGGAAAGTAAGGCAAAAGTAAGGTATTCGGATTCAGTTTTCTTAGAGTCCTGGAATTGAAGGTATTTCATGGGCTATTGTTGAGAACAATGCAAGGATTATTATATGTTAATAATTGTTACCCTCAACTGAGTAACCAAAGGGATCTTTTTGGTGATTTCTCAAAAATGTGGCTACAAATTCCCCTTCAACGGGATCGTAGCAAGTGAAAATATTCCAATATTTATATA
This sequence comes from Musca domestica, assembly GCF_030504385.1. Classification (NCBI taxonomy): domain Eukaryota; kingdom Metazoa; phylum Arthropoda; class Insecta; order Diptera; family Muscidae; genus Musca; species Musca domestica. The sequence goes on along the minus strand of NW_026712344.1, from coordinate 7,571,557 downwards.
GATCCTTAACACATGAAATTACAAAATTTACGTTAACACTAGCAATTCATAATTATCAAAAAACAAATTTAAGTGCTAAGGTCGTACTTCGTGTGAGCTAATGCAAAACGACAAGGACAAATGCATTCTTTTTCTTGTACAATAAGACGTCAAAGAAAAGGAATCTCTGTTTCCGTTAAATATCAAGGAAATATAGTTAAAAAAATTAAATTTGAATTGTATACAGAGTGAGATAAAAAAAACTGCAACCAACTTCAGACAGCTGTCATTTCGAAGCCACTTGCCCTACAGCTTTTACAATTATACCAGTGATAGCTCAATATATTGCTTACAAGCGTACGAAAACATTTCGGTGAGAATTTTCCAGAATTATTCGTGATGGGGCGATTTCTTTATATTTGGCTGGAAAACTACAAGTGGCTATCGTTAGAGCACTCCAGCATTCAAAAGTGAATAAATCTTTAGTGTCTCGTACCATCTCTCGTTACTGTGATACTGGTAACGTAGCCCGACGACAAGGAAATGGACGGAAGAAAACAGCAACATCAGCAGAAATGGTTCGAAAAGTAAAGAAGCGACTGGATCGAAACCTGTATCACAGTGGCCAAAAAATGGTTCGTGAACTGAACATATCGCAATTTTCTATTCGGCAAATATTGAAAAATGAGATCGGGGTAAAGCCATTGAAATTCCAAAAAGTGCAAGAACTTACACCGCAACAGAAAGAAAATAGACTCAAAGCAGCTAAAGAGTTGCTTCGCTTGGCCGAAAGTGGTTTTTCTCCGATGAGAAAACATTCGTTGTATAGCAATTTGTAAAGAAACAAAATGATCGTATTTACTTGCCAAAGAGGTCAGCTGAACCTTCGTTGGCCACCAGAACTCAAGCGCCGTCCATGGTGAGTGTATCTCCGGATACCAATCCGTTGGACTATTGTGTCTGGACTATTTTGGAAAGCAAGGTTGGCACTAAATAATACCAAAGTGTCGATCACCTCAAGCAAGCGCTTCGCCAGGAATGGGGAAAAGTACTGCAGAGAAACACTCGGGCAACATGTGACGGTTTCATTGGCCATTTGAAGGCCACAATTCGTGCCAAAGTTGACCAATTCAAACAAATCTAAACATATTCTAAAATGTGATGCTATTTCCGACATTGTGTGCTTTCATTCAAAAAAAGATTAACAAAATGTAAAAATTAACTTTGTTGCAGTCATAGGTCAAAAAATGTCTTCCAAAATGGATTTGTACCTAAGGAGGTTTTTTAACATATTGTAGTGATGTAGGGAATCACATAGTCGGCCCTGCACGACTTTTGCTAATCTCGCAGTCCACATTCCTGCCATAAGAATTATATAAGCCGAGAGACAATTTTTGTGGTACTCTGCGAAATCTACAACTTTTGACTCAGTCAAATTTCACTGTGCGACAAATTCAATGTTTTCTATTTAATTCGACGGATTACAATAAGTTATACGTTTTTGAAACTTGTTAAGTTAAAGTGGTTGAATTGTGAAAAAAACCCATAAAAACAAAAATGTGTTTTGTTCTCCCTCTATAAGGGGCTCACTTATAGGAATAAAATTAAGTAGGTACTTGAAAACGTCGAATATCAATGAAATATGTTGAGTAAATTTGTGTTTGAACTATTCGGTTTTTAGATCAATTTCTTATTTTATGACATTGGAAACCGTGGCGTATAATCTATCAACCCCATATTCCATTTGCGTATATCATACGCACCCCGGTTTTTTTTTGTATTAAGTTCGTATAGCATAACTGCAAATGTAACCACTTCGATTTAATATTTAATTGAAATAATTACTACAAAACTACAGAAAAGTAATTTTTATTCAGTTCAAAATAAAACTTTACCGAGTCGAAATCGTCTTGGAGAAGAAAACCAGGAAACATTTGCGATTGAGAAAAAACTATCCTTCACTTGCCACACACGTCTCAAGTTTTCTGTTACCATTCGAAATTGAGCTGATGATGCATTTTTCTTTCAAAGCTAATTTAAGCAGTGCATGAAAGACGGAATAGAAAAGTTGAAAAGTTTTCTTTTTCAAACCAATTGAAATATTTACAGTGTGGCGTGTTGTGTCGATTTGAAGTGAAGTGAAATGAAGGGCCGGAACGATATACCGGCATACATACCCATGTGTTGCATTAAATTGCACAAAGGGCGATGGAGAGTGAGTGAGTGAATGAATGGGGAAGGGAGCCAAGCACGCAGAGAGTATCATCTGGAAATCACAAGTTAACATATCAAATGCTGATGATGTATTGTTGCAAAAGTGTTTACGAAAAGTTTCAGATGAAGAAATTGCAATGTGTTTGACTAACGAACTGTTCGGTGCATGTATGAGCTGTGTGGTTTGTTTTGTGTAGTTGGTGAAATGCTTTCATTTTCTTTCTACACTTGTAGTTGTTTTTTTTTTGCATGATAGATAAGATATATCATCAATTTTATTTTTACATTTTTTGCTTCTGAATGCAATTTTTTTCTTATTTTGTTTTTGTTGTATTTATAAGAAAGAAAAAGTGTTTGTGTGTAGATCAAACTTTGATTAAATGTTGTGTTTATTTGGAAAATGCTCTTCCATAAAAATAAGTAAAGTGATTTTGTTACTTCGACTCTTTTGCTGATAGCACAATTGCATGCAATTTTGAATGATGGGGAAGATAGTGGGTTTCAAAATTTAACAATGGTACGTTTACATAAATATATATAAAGTTTGGCTTGAGAGAGTTATGTATTTCAGTGTCATATTTGATAAAGATATTTCTTTAAAAATTTACGAAGTTAATTATTATGTTATTATTTTACAAATCTTGATGCGATGAGGTGGGATTTACATGCTGTGGAGGCTGCATAACTGTCGACAAATATACCTACCTTACTCGAGTTGAATTTTATAATCAAAATGCGTGCTTTTTATAAAAACTTAAAAATTGTTTTCAGCGTCGGCGAGTAAAAGCTAGATGGAAACATTGCAAAAGCTACCATTCAGAAAAAGTCACAGTTTGGTGCTGTTTATAGAGTCGCACTTCCTGAAAGATGCTGCAGATCGTAACGTAACTGCGCTACCGTTTTCTCCAAAATGCAAACGTTTGACTTATATAACATATGCTTTCAACAGGTCTGCCACTGAACACGCGTAACAATTAAATTATTGAGAGATTAGTTGGGTGAACATTTTATTTTTCGTTCCGGACAGGTAAATTGCGCTTCTCGATCGTACGATTTTTGTGGGTCTTTCTTAAAATTCATATCTATACAAATGAGATCGTTTTAATTAAAGCATTGGAAGACAACATTAAAGCATTTATTCATGAGAAATGTAGGGAAGAGAAGGTCAATATTGGACTAATAGCATGAACCAGTCATGGTCAACAATTGCGTAAAATAATCTTCAACCATTATATTATATGGACCGTGCCATCAATTCAAAAAAGTTTTTCAGTTTTTACGACAAAACTAACCTCATCGAAACAATGTTTTTTAGACCTTAGGTGTCTGTGGACCAAATCCGTTTGAGGACATATGGAGTCGATCCATGGATGTCCGTCCTCCGTATATATCCGGGTATATATCATTTGATACGACCAAAACTAGCCTCATCGAAACAATATTTTTTAGACTTTATGTGTTATTGGACCAAATCCGTTTCAGAACATTTGGAGTAGATCCATGGATGTCCGTCCTCCGTCCTCATCCGTCTGTCTGGCTGGTGCGCACAAAATCTGCCGAAGGGAGTATTCGATTTGATCCAAACTGTAATACTGTAATATAATTGTCAAACCTAGATCGAGTTCGTCCGTCTGTCCATGTATTTTTGTAAACAAAGTACAGTTCGCATTTATTGCCCTATCCACATGAAATTTTGCACAAGTCATTTGTTTGGCCCAAGGACGAAAAAAATTGGAGATAATCGGTCAAAATTTAGATATAGCTCCCATATATATTTTCGTCCGATTTGCCTTTTATTGTGCACAAACGTGTAATATCAGTCCGAATAGTATGGAATTTTGCAAGTACGATCAGATAAGGACCTGAAAATAAGTATGCCAAATTTGATCGAAATCGGTTCAGATATAGCTATAGCTCCCATATATATTGTTTATCCGATTTGTTATTTCGCCCTCTGCAGCCTAAATATGCACCCTGTGACAACAATATTTAGGGAAATATATCAAATACAGATCGGTTCAGATTTGGATATAGCTCCCATATATAACTTTGTCCGATTTACCTTTTATTGTACACCAAACGTCTAATATTTGCCCAAATGGGATGAAATTTGGCACTTACGACCGAATTGGGTCTGGAAGCTAGTATATCAAATTTGGTGAAAATGGGCTCAGATATAGCTATAGCTCCCATATATACTGTTCATCCGATTTGTTGTATTTGTTACCCACAGCCGTAATATGCACTCCGTGACATCGATATTCAGGTAAATATATCAAATACAGCTCAGAAATATCTTTGCCAAATTTTATCGACATCGGTTCCGATTTGGATATAGCTCCCATATAAATTTTTATCCGATTTCAAATTATTTGTGCACCAAATGGGCAATACAAGTCCGAATTTAAAAGGTACAAATGCTTCAGCATATTTAGTCCTTTGAACTTTAAATTATAATTATAATCATAGCGTGTATGATTGAATTCTCCCATAACAATTTTTAATTGTTATGTGGAGCTCTACTGAATTAGCAAAGTGGTGTAGGGTATCATAAAGTCGGCCCGCCCGACTTTAAGACTATCTTTACTGTTTTTTTTTTGGTTAACCGAATATCTTTTTCGAAAAAAAATAGAGCCATTTTCATATAAATCTATTGCTATGGTATTTTTCCATAGCGTTTCCATTTGTTTTTCGTTTTATTTCCTTCGGGCAAATATCTCCCGTAAGTATTGAATTAAATCTAATATTAGATATAGAAAAAATCTTTTGCATAAATATCATACTTATTAATTACATTCATCGGAATGGAAAAAAAAGTAAAAATCACATAACAAATTCTACGGACTCTGTCTGGGACATATTTTTCGAAAATGGCGGACAAAAGAATACGACAAATTAGCCATACATTAAATCTCACACCTGTTTTTTATGCCTGAATATGAATTGCTACATAAGTATCAAGATGAGAATAATAAAAAAGTAAAACAACAACACAAAAGCTTTACTAAGAAAGAACAAAAAATGTTGTATTAAAATAACAGCCTTAAGCGGTTACAACTAATTTAGACCGGTATACATACCGTTGTCAAGCTAACCGAACGAAAAAAGACAGACGAGAAAACAAATAAACAACCTGACGTCTTTGTAATTACCACGAACGGCTAGCTGGCTGACTGGCTGACTGGCTGGCTGGTTGGCTGCAATACAACCGCATGTAATAAACAAAGAAGAAGCATAACCACCAGCATGAAAGTATCTCAAAATCATGTAACACAAAAAATACTATGAAAATATACAAATGGCCAAAGAGGATGGACATAATGAAAAATTTTGTGACAGGCCCAGAAAAAAAAACAACAACAACTACTACAGAACAAACTTACAAATTCTTGAACGTACTTACTCCAATTTCGGGGAGATGGGACCAACAATGGAAACATAGAGCCACAGAAAAAAAAAGGATTCGTCTGCGACAACTGTATCAAAGATGATGGAAAAGGTTATAGGCCACCAAAGGCATAAAAACCATTAAGTGAAGAGAAAAAACTCAACAAAAACAACTAACAGTCCAAACGAAGAAACAAAAAACACCACGAGCGACTTTTGACCACAGAATCCCTACAACAACTGTACAAATTAAAACAGAGACCGTAATAACAACTGAGATATGACAACAGCTGGAAGCGTAAAACCCTTTTGACTAGAGTTTCGTGAAAAATTTGAATAATTTCGTTAAATAAGGAAAATCTTTTTCGGAATATGTTTTATTTAAATCAAAATAGTTCTTAATAAAAATAAAATTTTCTTAAGTGAACATAAGATCTACCCATTGATAAAAATTTCAATTAAGAATGGAGATATTAATACAGAAATAACTATAACATAAGGAAACATCAGAACAACAGATGTGTCTTTGATCTGGACTTTTTATACCCTACAACACTATGTGTTGTGGGTATTATAAGTTTGATTTGGCCAGAATTTATGTAACACCTCGAAATATTGGTTTCCCATGTAGGAAAGTATATATGGATCTTCCTAGCTCGCCGAGCTGAGTCGATCTAGCTATGTATGTCCGTCCGTCTGTCCATGTTAAATTGTAATCACGCTACAGGTCGCAATTATGGCCCGATCCTAACGAAATTTTGCACGAAGGTGGGGTTAGGGTCAGAATAGAAGCCTATTTCTTTTGGAGATGATCGCCAAATTTTTAGGGGTTGAAATGGACCAAATACTGAAAAAATGTCGGATATTGCAATAGGTATAAAGGTCGCAATTATAGACCAATCGACGCGGAATTTCGCATGTAGCTAGAGTTTAGGGCGGAGAAGAAGCCTACCAATTTGGGTGGTCATCGGATAATATTTAGCGGGTAAAATAGACCATATCTTTTTCGTTGAAAAAATTCAAAATTGTTCATTAAACCGCGAATATTTTAAATCCCGTCGAAATCACAAAGCCATGAGAAGGTTACTTCTGATCTTTACATTGATGTTAACATCCAACAAAACGGATATATAGCAAAATATGTGGGATATATATGTTTATCAAAGAAGATATGCTAGAAAAATCTCTTATATGTCGAGAACGGCTGAACTGATTTCGACAATTCTCATTAATTCAGAATGGCCTCTTGGCAGGAAAGAAAAAACGTCTAAAAAAACGCATAAAAATATCTCTCTAAAGATGAAAATATTGGTTTTGTAATATTTTCTCATATTTTTCAATTTTGTCATATTTTTGGCATATTTTCATTTTGAATTAAACATTGGTAATATTTCTACAGCTAACAAAACTAAGTAGATAGGATATCAGGATATCATATACAGATCGCATTTATGGCCCGATCCTTTCGATCCTTGCATGGGGATAAGATGAGGGTCAAAATAGATGCCTACTATTTTTGGAGATGATCGTTATATATTTAGGGGTTGAAATGGACCAAAAAACTGCAAAATTTTCAGCAGGTCGTAGTTATCGCCCGATCCTCACGCACATTTGAATGGGGGTTACCGCACATTGCAAAAGCCAAGCAGTTTCGGATGGCCATCCAAAAATATTCAATGTGTGAAATAGTTTGCCAACTTTTGTAGACAAAATACGAAAATGTCCATTCCAGTGACTTTTTGGAGAATTCACAAATACAGGAAAGACGCACTTCTGACTATTTCGTTAAGGAATATAGTCAAATGTCTGTATCTCATATAGATGCGTTTCAGTCAAAAATCCAATAATAAATGTTAATCTTTTGCCACTTCTGAGAGATTATAGGTCTTTGGAAAATATTGGTTCCAGATCTAGGAAGACCATTTACGTGCAACATCTACCAATAAATTGGAAATGAGCAAATTATTTAAAGTTGCTATTATTCGAAAATAAGAGAACGAAACCTGATGGTTTTCTTTTATTATTTGTCACAATATCTTGTGAAATTCTTTCGAGTATCTCGCCTATATAAACTGTATCGTTTATTATAGTGTTGCAGGGTATTCAACGGTCGGCCCCGCTCGACTGTAGTCTTTGCTTACTTGTTGTATTTATAATGGGTTATATAGGCCCACGTATATAGTATTTGAAGTTCCTGTTGGGTACTATAGCCTGTGAAAAAAAGTTGTCTTTGCAGGTCTTCGCATAGCCCCATATAACGGTACCGCCCTATATTCGGTATTTTGATGATTTTAGCGACATTATTCAACGGAATTTTTTCAAATTTGGTGTTTGAAGTATGTAATGAATACTGCAGCCTATGACAGAAAATTGTCTGTTCAGGTTTACGTCTTCGTATAGCCCCTATATAACGGTACCTCCCTTTTTCGGCATTTTGATGATTTTAGCGACTCTATTCACCGGAAATGTTTCAATTTTGGTATTTGAAGTTCGTAATAGATAGTACATCCTATAACAGAAAATTGTCTGTGCAGGTCCATGTCTTCGTATAGCCTCAATATAACGGTACCTCCTAATATTCAGTATTGTGAAGATTTTAGCTACATTATTCACCGAAATTGTTTCAAATTTATTTAAATTTAAAGTTCGTAATGGGTACTACATCCTATGACAGAAAATTGTCTGTGCTGGTTCGTGTCTTCGCCCCAATATAACGGCACCTCCCTATATTCGGTATTTTGATTTTGGTTTTAAGTACACTATTCACCGGAAATGTTTCGAATTTTGTTTTCGCACTTCGTAACGGGTACTACAGCCTGTGACAGAAAATTGTCTATGCAGGTCCACGTCTTTGTATACACCACAAAATAACGGTAACTCCATGTATTCGGCATTTTTAAGATTTTAACAGAATTTTTAAAGGATTCTATTTTTTATTTCCAACTTCGTTCCAAATAGGTGAGGGTATTCAAAGTTCGGCCCGGCAAAATTTATAATATAAACTATATAAATAAAAATATATTAAAAATGTATTTAGACATGTTCGACTGCCATTCATATTGTTCCTAGGATATTTGGTTTTCGAAATTTAATATGTATAGGTATAAATATACCGAAACTTACAGATTCTAGGTATTTCATATAATAATAGTATCTACTGATTTAGAGTATTTTGGAGGCTTCTGTCTGAATTTTTAACCATATCAAATGTTATTTGATATTTTGGGATTATCTGTAGCAGGTCTTGCAAAAAATAATTCAACGGTACCACCCGATTTAAGAGATTTTGAAGTTTTATGCCCCAATTTCCAACCAAAACCAGCATAATTTAATATATCGCATTATTTACAAATAAGTTAACTCCGCGCAAAAAAAATATTTAGTATCGGTGTAGCCTTCATATAACGGAACTTTCAAAATTTACATAGCGCTGAACTCAACATTGTATTTACACGTTAAATTTTTTAAAGTGTGTTAAAAATCTAACATTCCTGTCATTTAAAATGCACCGAAAAAATCATAGATTCTCCCGCACTCCTGCGAAAATAGCAGACATTGTCACCTAACATCTATAGTATATTATATAATAGAAGAAAGGGTAATGACTTCAAGTAAAACACAAATAAGAAGCAAAAAACAAAAATTATGAAAATAGTTGGACGTGATGAAAGCAACACAAAAATGGCAAACACTGTCTTTAGTCAAAGATAATGACGGTGAACAAAAGCTTTTAATTCACATCCGCTTGAAGTTCCTTATCTTTTGGGAGTTATGTTCGTCTTTACCAAGACAGTGGGAAGTTAAACGACCACCACCCATTCACCCACCTCAGAGATAGTCAAAACACAATAAGTAGTATGGCAGAACTGACACATTCATACGAAATTAGAGAGTTGCAAAAAGTCACCTGTTTTAATTAAGACTACGTGACATTAGGGTTTGACAAAATTCGGTTTCTTTTGGCCAACTCAGTAATGGATTTGCACGTATTGCTGTAGCTTCTTCGTTGCGCTGTTTATTATTTTTTTATTTTCCTTTTGTCTGTCATTACCTTCTAATTGAAAACATTTCTAAATAGCCTAAACGTGGCGAAGAAGACTTTTTAAAAATATATAAATTCTCTTGAAAATCATATGTTCGTAAACACAATTTTTGTATAAAAATGGGACTATATATATAACAGAGGAGTTTAAAATCTCTTGAGATGTGATATATATATATATATATATATATATATATATATATATATATATATATATATATATATATATATATATATATATATATATATATATATATATATATATATATATATATATATATATTCGCCATCCCTTTTGATTTATAAGCAAAAAAACAAATTTAAAAATTAAAATTTATTTCATAGCAAATACCAAGCGTCCAGGAATTTGTGAAGTTGAGTGGCATTTGTGAAGTTGAGTGGCATTTCTATTGCAATTAGTGAATTCTAGGTACCAACATACTTCCCCGTAATAAGCGTATTTCAATTTAACTGATGTGTTGACTTTTAGTGTTAGCCTAAGCACAACGTCTTAGTCAATGGTTCTTATTAAAATCATATCCCAATCTGATCCGATTTAAATATAATTTTAAAAAAATAACTTTTACACCAAATTCCGCCACAACTTTCATATTTCATTGAAATTGGTGCGTCAAATATGTGAAATCGGCCGAGAATATATATATGGGAGCTATATCCAAAACTAATTTCCAATTAATTTATCACATTTATTATTGTAACCAAATTCCACCACACATTCTGAATTTCATTGGAATCGGTCATATATATCGTGTTTGTACATAACATGTATGAAGTCGGCCGAAATATATATAGCTAACATAACCCAAACCTCAACCGATTTCAATATAACTCGGCAATTTTCTCTGGTGCCAGATTTTGTCTCTCTCGCTTTTTGTGCATCAAATATGCGAAATCGGCCGAGAATATATGTGGGAGCTATAATCAAATTTGAGCGAATTTGAATATAATTCGTCAAATTTATTTTTGTACCAAATTTAGTCACTCATGGCGAATTTCATTGGAATTGGAAATACATATCGTATTTTGTGCATCAAATATGTGAAATCGGCGGAAAATATATATGGGAGCTATATCCAAATCTGAACCGATTTTAAAATAATTTGACTAATTTATTTTCTAATCAAATCCCGTCACATATTCCAAATTTCTTTGGAATCGAACATACATATCGTGTATGGTGCATAAAATACATGAAATCGGTCGAAAATATATATGGGAGCTATATCCAAATCTGAACCGATTTCAATATAATTTGATAAATTTATTTTCGAATCAAATTTCCAAATTTCATTAGAACCGAACATTCATATCGTGTTTGGGGCATCAAATGAACGAAATCGGTCGAAAATATATATGGAAGCTATATCCAAATCTCAACCGATTTCAATATAATTTGGGAAATCAATCTTTTAGATAAAATCCATCACACGTTTCAAATATCATTGAAATTTGGGATACATAGCGTGTTTGGTGCATAAAATGCTTGAGATCGGCCGAAAATATATATGGGAGCTATATCCAAATCTGAACCGATTTCAATATAATTTGGCAAATTTATTTTTGTTCCAAGTTCCGTTACGCATTCCAAATTTGGAGACTGTATCTGTAACCGATCAATAGATATGTGCACACAAAATCTAAATTTTTGGGAGGTACCTCCGATTCTGATGCTATATCTCCACTCCCAAGTGGAATTTCGAAAATGTATATAGCCTATGTTAATTTCAGGCGATGTTGCAGCATACATGCAAATTTTCAGGAAAATCTGTTCAGCGGTTTTCGAGTCCATAAATTACAAATCACAATTCTACACTACAAATTTCCAAAACTACCTCCTGACCTTAATCACACAATCCCATACAGGGTAGGCAGAAAAAACTGCAACCAATTTCAGACTGTTATCATTTCTAAGCCACTTGTCCGACAGCTGTTAAAATTGTTCCAGTGTCAGCTCATTATATTGTTTACATGCGTACAAAAGCACTTTGGTGAGAATTTTCGAGAAAAAAAATTATTCGTGATGGAATTCAAGCATGATTTCTTTATATTTAGCTGAAAATCACAATTGGATATAGGTAGAGCCCTCCAGCATTTAAAAGTGAATAAATCATTCGTGTCACGGAACATCGCTCGTTACCGTGATACTGGTAGCGTAGCCCGAGGTCAAGGAAGTGGACGGAAGAAAACAGCAACATCAGCAGAAATGGTTCGAAAAGTAAAGAAGCGACTTGATCGAAACCCGCGTCGCAGTGGCCGAAAAATGGCTCGTGAGCAGAACATAGCAAATATTGAAAAATAAGCTCGAGGTAAAGCCATTGAAGTTCCAGAAAGCGCAAAAACTTACACCGCAACAGATAGAAAATAGACTCAAAAGAGCTAAAGAGTTGCTTTGCTTGGCCGAAAGTGGCGAACTTCTGAATTTGGTTTTCTCCGATGAGAAAACATTCGTTGTCCAGCAGTTTATAAACAAGCAAAATGATCGTGTTTACTTGCCAAAGAGGTCAGTTGAAAATGTGCACCTTCGATTAGCCACCAGATCTCAATCGACGGCCGTGGTGAATTTGTGGACCCCCATAATAGCCGATGATCGCTCTCCGTTCGTATTACTCGACCGTGGCATCAAAATAAATGCCAATTATTATCGCAAAAAAAAATACTCTTATTTCCCAATTTCAGGATTTCAGCTGTATCGGCTTATCCAATCCTACCATTCTACCAAAATTTAGCACATTTTATACATATATATTTAAGAATTGGCAAAACTACCTTCATATACCAATCCTAGACTACGACGCTAATCTCATTTCCAAATTTCAGGATACCAGCTCTCCAAATTTCAGGATACCAGCTCACACAAATGCAAATTGTAGCAATTCAATACCAAAAAGTGCCTCGATTTGAACTCTTGTAATTACCAGTGACACTTACATACCCTCTGCATTACCACTAAGCAAAACCATAATGAGCTATTTACAAAAAATATTTATGGAATTAACATTTTGCATCGACTTCTCAATGGATTTTTAAATTTTCGATACCGACCCACATTCTGACATAGTCAATTTAAAACAGTGCCTTCAGATATTCGATATTTGGATGGGTCTGAAGACATGTTACAATCATTATGACATTTTGGTTATTAGTGTTCAAAAATTGTCTTTTAACATATTTTCAAGCAATATCATTTCCTCATGGTTGACGTTTGCCCATTCATATTTTGAAGATGAATTGAAATTCTTACGAAACCCTTTTCCAATGAAGCCTTTTATATTCAAACCCTAACTAATGGGGTCACAGTTGAAACTGCGGAAGTTAGGCAACACCTCTCTACCAACCTTACGGCATTTTAGTCTGTATTAAAAATTTTTATATAATGTCAATACGAATAATGTGAGAAGTAATACCTGTCAAGCTTACTTTCCGAATTTTTAGTTTCCTTATACCACTCCCCCTTATTCGTAAACTTCGACGCGTCTCAAAATTACCGGTGACAATAGTTAAACTCCCAAAAAATGCACCACAAAATTCCAAGCAAAGTTTTGAAAACAAGAAAACAACATTTAAAATTGCAATTGTGTTTGTAAATTTTCTCACTTTATCGCTGAAAGTGTTGGTGTATTTTATTTTTTTGATGAAGATGATGATGATGGGGGACAACAACGAACGTTGCAAAAAAGTGAAGTTAACAAAAATATTTACAACGAACTAACCAACACTAAATAATACACGGGAGTAAGAACCGAATACAAAACACATTCACCAAAAAGAAAAATAAACGCTGGAATTCTATAAAAAAATAAAGCAAAAATAAAGTGATGCTGGGGGAACAGATATGAGGAAAGAGAGTTGAGAAAAACGAACGTAAAAACACAATAAAACACCAAGTCACACACACACACATTTGCAGAAACATCACATGAACTTGCTAAACTAATACATGAGTTTATAAAGCAAAACAGAAGTGCTCTATGTGCATACATGTGTGTGATGTTGGATATAAAGGTTTGTGTGCGAGTGTGTGCATGTGAAGGATTGTGGCATCTACAAATTGACATAGTTTCAAGATTTGCAAAAACCCAACGAATGAAATGAAAAAAAAAAAAAAAAAAAAAACAAAAACAAGAACATACATATGAAATGAAATTAAAAACACATACAGACACTCACATTCATTGCTACCCAACGAAGGAGTATATTAGAAAAAAAGACACACACCGAACAAGAGAGGAGAGAGATTTTCACGGTTATGAAAACTGTTATACTTGCAAGCAAAGAGAATTTTGTTTTTGAGTTTAACACAAAACGAAGAGCGTTATTAAACGTTATTCTAGTATTCGAAAAGGGAAAACTGGAGAGAAATAACGTACACTCTTTTCGTCTTTATTGGAGGAAGAGCGAGAGAAGCCGAGCTAATTGTTTTCGAAATTACTCCAGCCTCCTTTGAGCGAATTCAATTCGAACACACATAGCCCTTGCTCAATTTAAATGTTGATGCCGATGTTACATTTCGTTTCGTTTTATGCATTTCGCTATCCTCTTGAATACAAACCGTCCTGTCTACAGATACCTTATGCTCCCCAAAATCCAAAAGGCCTGCCTGTCATGCCAAAAACGAAGTTGAGTTTTCGAAAAACTTGTTCTCTGTGTTTGAATGTTGAATGCTTTCATTTGTTATTGTTATGCTCCGTCTATTTTGTTGCAGAGAAGTAGGTGCAATTCGTAAACAAGACAGTCCTTTTGCTGACATTTAGTAGATGCGTTTTACTGGTCGGTTAAAACGGTCCAATGATTATACCAAAAGGATAACGTGTTTATGTGCGGCATTAGTTATGCAAATACAAAGTGACGTGAAAATTCTGAATAATATTCTCAATATTACGAAACATAAAATATATATTTAAATGTATACACAGTTCATGGAAAAAGTGAAAATATTTGTTACCAAACAATTTTTTTAATCCACATAAAAATATTAAAAAAAAACAAAATCAAAACTATTTAATAATCATTTACACTCATTTTGTCTCCAAATTTAGGTATATTCAAAGTGTTTTAGTTAAAATATTCATCCAAGTTGGGAGTCGAATAATCAGTGAAATGTTTCCCCATGTGTGGGTCAAGCCATTAAAAACCCCAATTGCATCCTCTTAAATAACTTTAGAAAAGTGAATTTCACCCAACGTACATAACCCATCCGTACTCCTACAAACTTAAAATGTTTTATAAAAACAACAACTCAAGATTTTCTAAGGAAACATTTGGATTTTTGTTTCAGAAAAAGTTCATTTGCCGTCTTCTGTCTATATAAAACGACAAATGAAATAAAAAAAAACAAGCCGGAGAACATTTAGTAGTTTTGCATTTTCTTCATTTCAATACTGGCAAGAGGAGAAAAGCGTAACCCAGTTTCATTTGTAAGTATGCTAAGAAATAAAACGAACGAAAAATTCGAGGAACAGCACTACTTCTTCAACCAAAGTTTTAAAAGTAAAATAATTTAGTTCAAGAAAAAAGAGTTTAGCTGTTGTTATGAAGGAATGAGTGAATGAACGAAAAAAAAAAACGTAAAACTAGTTGTTCGTGTTCCTAGAACTTTATTATTATGCTGAATAAATGGTGCAAGGACCATTTTGGCATAGATTTTAATTAAGAATTTTTGTTAAAAAAGATTTCTGATTTATGTCGTGAGAATAAGAATTCTGTCTTAAATAACATTCATTGTGATTTATAAGAAGATTATGAAATCATTTAACACAAAGGGGGCTGTCGTTCAATTTTAGAAAAAATAGGGCACCATTCAGCTGAACCCGGCGCGCTTCGCTACTCCTTTTGCTTCTGTAGACATTCAAATTTATATAAACACATTTACATACAATAAATTACATATAATTAAAAAACCTACTTATTGTAATTTAAAACAAATTAAAATGAAAACAGTGTTAAATTTAGTCCGTATACATGAAGAGTTTGTCCTTGGGGTTTATTAATTGTCATATGAAATGCCAAATGTACAGGAAACTGTAATCTTTTAAAGTTAAACCGCATTACTCTTTTACATCCATTACCACAACACCTCAAATTGAGCGTTAGAGTCCACATAACATCTATGTTTGTACGTCCGTTTATCCGTCAATCGGTAGACATCACTACCGGTGGACCTGTAAGGAATAGTTATATGGGAATTATACCAAAATATGTTCATATATTGAACATTTTCTGTAAGATGGTTCTCTACTCCCAAAGTAATCAAAATACACGTTTTTAGCCAAATCGATTGGAAAATGTGGTCGAGACCCTCGAATTAGGGAAAATCAGGAGGTAATTTTATATGGGTGTTACTTCGAAAATTTTTTTTGGAAAGAAGTTTTCTACTCCTTTAGAAGCCAAGATCACAAATAAGCCCCAAGCTGAAATCATGGTATACCTTCATATGAGGGATATACCAAAACGTGGACACATGCTTATAATTTTTCGAAAAGACGTTATCTTTTTCTAAAAGCTCATATTAATATCAGTTTGAAAAATGTGGCTTAAATATAAAAAATACTTAAAATCGGGGAGGCTATACCAAATCGTAGACCGGCATGACTAATATTTTGTACCAATGATTCTATATTTGACCCTAGGACTGTATTAAATGTTAAACTCTATCGCAAATTTTGCGAACTTTAGAGAAAAATATTTCAGGTCTTTGTATATGGTTTGGTAGGGCCCTAAAAAAGTTTGGGCTGCGAACCCTTCAAAGGCAATTTTTTTTGGATTTTCCCCATTAGTGCCAAGAGAACATTCCAAAATAATATAATATAAAAATAAATTGACCAAAAACAAAAAAAATGTTTAAAGGTCCTTATTTTCTTAGCGATTTTAAATTGTAATTACTGTTTAATTAGGTGTGACCACGTTAAATTATTTCGACACCATCTATTTAGTTCGCCATTGCAAAATTCGGTACTACAATTCAAGGTAACACGACTGGAATTTCCGTTCTCAAAAAATCGGCAATTAAGTTAATCAAATTGAAAAAAAAGTTCGTGCACAATAAAATATTAATTTTTATCCTCTACCGAAATGATATAATTCGGATAGTTCCACTTACCCAATAAAAACATAAAATCTATAAATAACAGTTTTGTCCGTTGTCTTAGAATTCAAAAAGAAAGACACTACAAACGTACATTCCAAAATAGTAAGACAACATAAAAATCATCAAAAATCAGAATTAACAATTTCAAATCTCTCACTATTACGCTATTTTTTTTTTTTTTTTTTTTTTTTTTTTTTTGTATTTTCTTATTCTTATCCTTTTCTGCAAAGAGACAATTCCGAATTTGTTTGAATCGTTAGACCAATCAGAATCGTTAGACCAATCAGACCAGCAGTTCTTGAGTTATGAGCGTATAGATTTAGTCACTCTTGCCGGATTTCATTGGAATAGCGTAGCATGTTTGATGCATCAAACATGTGAAATCGGGCAAAAATATATATGGAAGCTATGTTCAAACCTGAACCGATTTTAATATAATTTTCCAAATTTATTTTTTGCCAAATTTCGTCTCTCTTTCCTAATTACATTAGAATCGAACACACATATCGTGTTTGGTGTATTAGTAAACGAAATCGATAGACAATATGTACAGAAGCTATATCCAAATTTCTTTACATATTTCATATATGGAGAATGTTTTAGTAATCGATCAATAGATATGTGCATATAAAATCTAAATTTTTGGGAGTTACCTCCGATTCTCCGATATCTCCAGAAATTTATATAGCTTGTGTTAGTTTCAGGCGATATTGTAGTATGCTTGGAAATTTTCAAAAAAATCTATTTAGCGTTTTTCGAGTCCAAAATTGCAAAAAAACGTACAAACAAATTTCCCTTTTATAGATATGGAGGATAGTAGCCCAAAATGAATGGATTTTTGTACATACGACCGAATTAAGAGCATGAAAAAATGTGTCGTATTTGGTGAAAGTAGGTTCAGATATGTTTTGATATTAAAGGTAATCTGCAGTCATAATATGTCACAAGGATTTTCGGTACCAGATATCAGATACAGCCCAGAATTGCCAAAGCCAAAATTTGTCAAGATCAATGGATTTTGGTACATACTACACAATTTAGTGCATAAACAAATTTGTTGGATATGATGTAAATTATTTAAATGTAGTTTATGCTCTTATACAAATATTTCATCCAATTTGATATTAAAACCGCGCAAACTTGATTTGGTGTACAAAACTTCATATACATCAAACAAACATCTTCACAATTCTGTCGAGATCAGTTTATATAGCTCCCATATATATTATCGTCCGGTTTCAAGCTCATTGTGTACCAGATATGTGTTATTATAAGCGAAAATAGTATAGTAATAGTAAAATTTATTTGTAGCTCTGCTAAATATGCATAATTCTGATTAGTATCATAAAGTCAACCCCACCCGACTTTTTTCTTATAAGCACAAAACTGTATTTCTCAATCATTTACACAAAATATGATATATATTATATGATGAATAAGGAGATTTTTGTCACATCATACCAAGTTAACGATTATTTCAAATGTCGATGCTTCATTTTATTGCTATTATCAATTAATAGAACCAAACGTTCCTTTTCCATTCTTATTTATTAAAAAGTGCAAGAAAAATATTTAAATTCGAACACACCCTCATCAAACTTTCAAACAGCTTCAGTTAATCAATTTTTTCGTAGAATATTGAAAAAATGGCATGACCAGCATATTTTCATCTTAAGTGAATATATCTTAACTTTGCAAAAATTCGTCAGTACTGTTTGCATCTGTTCTTGAAATTCATATTCCAAGAAATAATAAAGCATCATTTAAATCTCTATTATTTCGAAATATACCCAAACAAACATGTCTACGGTTGAGTTGAAATATGTCTGCAAAATGGCTAGTCTGAACGCAAGTATTTTTGTTTTTTGTGTATATGTATGCATTGAGCTTTTAATAACTCTTAAACATTCGATAAAAAAAATTTGAAGAAATATAAACCAACTGGTATAACTTTTCTTAAAAGCGCTATTAATTAAAATGAATTTTAGAAAACGTATTATTTTTTTATTATTTTTATTTGATTGTTTTTTCCTTCTTCTTCTTCCTTCTTCCAATTTACTATTATATAATTTGTGATTGCATTTTTGTAGCATTTTTTCCAATAGATGAAAAGTTTAACAGGTTAGAAAGGGATACCTCTCAAAGTTTCTCGATATCCTTTAAATTAGTACATTTATATAAAACCATTGGATATATCAGTTTCAGGATGTTGGTATTTCAACAGAAATCATATCGATGAATAAGCTGCCATAGTAACAAATTTAGATAGAAATACGTATTCCAGACAAGGAACAGGAACAAGGAAGAAATTTATTATTGTTATCCATTAAATTCTATAAATTATGAAATATATCAGCCGAGCTACGATCAATAAGCGTTGGCCGACACTGTTTCAATTTATAATTCTGTGAGTATTAAATGAAATTATTATTATCTGTTTATATAGCTAAAACAAAGTTTTACCTAAGAAGACTTGCAATTCGATTATAGACCAATAGAATTTTGGAGAAAAAAAATATATCGGACCCGAGTTGCACAAAATGGAAACGTACATCCCGAAATTCATTCCATTTGGGCTGATATTAGCCTTTATTTGCACAATAAACCTGAAACCGGATTAAGGATATATATAGGAGCTATGTCCAAATATTAGCCATTTTCGATAAAATTTAGCAAAGGTATTTCCGAGCTTTATAAGACATCTGGTACCAAATATCATTATTGTCAAATGCACCTTACGAATGTGAGGGACTTTAAACCCCAAATCGGATAAAGCATATATATGGGAGCTATAGCTATATCTGAACCGATTTTCAACAAATTGAATGTACTTGCTTCTAGATTGGATTCGGTCGGTAGACTGAATCCGCACGGATGTACCAAAATTCAAGACTTTTTAACAGATATTAGCCATTTGGTGCACAATTAAGATATATGTGGAACCTGTGCCCAAAGCTGAACCAATCTTAATAAAATTTGGCAGAGGTATTTTTGGGCTGTATCTGATATCTGGTACCAAATATCATTGTTGTCGAATGCATATTACGAGTATGAGGGACTTAAAAACCAAACCGTATGAAACATATATATGAGAGCTATAGCTATATATAAAGCGATTTTCACCAAATTTAATGTACTTGCTTCTAGACTGAATTCTGTCGGATATGGTAAAATTCAGGTCATTTGGACTGATATTGGCTAATTGGTTGAGGATATATATGGGAGCTATATCCAAATCTAAACCGATCTTGGCAACATTTGATACACTCTACTTTATCAATTATTAGGATGTAAAGGTAGAAGTTTTACAAACCATTACCATTTAATTTTGAATTCTGAATACGCAGCTATTAGAAGGCCATCGTCGGAGGTATTTAGCTTCGTGGACCTCATGATTGAGGGTAGTTCAAACCTAACGCTCTTTTATGCTCTCCAGACGGTTGGGGTATATTAAATTTTGCACTCATTTTGTATAACCCCGATATTTTCGTATCAAGATTATTCAGAGTAAAATTCTATTCACTCAATGAATTTTTATCATCGAATTTTGATATGAGATCAATATATATATAGCTGTAGCGTTTATGTTTAAACGTATTTAAAAACTTCCTCCGTATCTCAACCCTACAAATAAAATGACCCAAATACCAAATGTTAGATTTCAAGTCCTATCCGATCACCCATTACCAAAGTATGTACACATTTCCAAAAACACCTGCTAATTTAACCCTTTCCAACAGCACTTACTACAATCCTAACATTTCAAATTTCCAGCAAAACCAATTTGTACCGTTCAAGCAAAACCAAATTGTACCATTAAAAATAATATTGTCCATATTTCCTAAAGATTTTAGCTGAAACCTTTCAAATTGTACCATATTTATTTTCCTTTTAATTATTTTAGTACACTTATAGTATTTTCAAAAACCAGTCTTAGTAGACTTGGTCAGTTTTAGGGGCCACAAAAAGTACTTCAGATTTAATAGATAGTTAACTGTATCTTGAAGACTAATTTTTAAAATGATATCTTCATTGTTTGTGCGTATTTGCAATCTGCAACTTTTAACGTGCCTTTTGTATTTTATTCACTGATCGATGCAGTTTCTCTAGCTGGTGTGAAACCAAGGTTAACCCACGTTTTCCTGGGCCTGTTGCCGTGCTCTTTATTTATATGATCGGCAGGGCGGGTGAGAGAAGTGTGGGAGCAGTATAAGGAATATGTACATGTTCCCGTTCTAAGGTCATTGATATAAAAAAAATCAAGTAAACATTAATACACCGAACCTGCATAATAGCCAACATAACGCGCAGATAGTCTAGTCAAATTGTGTAATCTGATTTTTTATGTTTCAATGGCAACATTTTGTATCTTTTCCAAAGATTTATGGTTATGCATTACGTTCGCACAACAAATTTCTTCAATAAACTCATGTCCTTTAAACATCAACGGAGACAAACTTTACACTGAAATTAAATTAAATGATTGGTATAAGGATACAGGTGTAATTTCCGTTTTAGATTCACTGCCAGGAAGGCAGTAACAATGAAAATGACAACGAATGACTGCAATAATAATAACAGCAACAACAACAACAACAACAGCGGCAATACGAAGACGAAGAAGACGGCAACGACAACGACAACGCCAGCTACATTGTATAACAAACGTCGCTAATAAAGTGTAATTTACTCATTTATTTTAAATCTGCAACTTTGTTCTTCCTCAGGTCGTCAGCGTCTTCTTCTATTTGCCTTACAAAAGAGAGATGCCATAAAATAACGCTAAAAAATTTATCATTCTTTAAAAGAAGTCCAAGTTATGTTCCCAGTTTTTGTAGGAAAAGATACCACAAACCAAATGCAAAAACAGCAAAGGAAAAAAATGAAAATAAACTTTGAAACATTTTTCATAAATATTTCAACAAATTATATTCGTTAAGCTAAAAAGATTTTACTTTTGTACTTTTTGTTCTCTGCATTCGCGTTTTTACGATTTTCATGCTGACTACAATTTTGGAGGATTTCATTTTTTATTTGAGGATAAGCAGACAAAATCCTCGAAAGAATAAAATTTTATAACTTTAGCACCTTCAATATGTCAACATAATTTCTATGCACGATGAGGAACGAATAAGAAGAAAATCGTTTTCATTGTTTCGCACTGCACACGACACTGGCGGTATATTTAACTGCTGGCATTTGCATGGACCAAGTCATTTACCTGTGGGGTGGTACATGGCTAATGGTGGGTGGGTGGTTTACACTGCTCATGGTGTCGGTAAGGACACAACAACGGTTCTACATAAACAAGAAGAACAATGACAAAATAAAAGTGATAAAACTTTGGAGTGACAGACACAAATCAAATTAATTTATGTAAATTTCTGCCAACATGTAAACGAACAACATTTAGTGATGAAAAATATGTCACATAATCCCCAGCCACTATATTTCGGGGTACAGTGGTTTAAGGGTACAATTGGAGTAAGATGTTCTGTTAAAGAAACTATTAAGCTCCATAATGCGAATTTATCTTCATAAAATTTTGAAGAGAAACAACTCTAAATGACCTTCACAATTTTTAATTATATCCGAATCCGGATAGTTTCGCTAAAAATAATAAATGTAATCAAATACATTATACAGTGTGAGATGAAAAAACTGCAACAAAATTCAGACTGCTGTCATTTCTAAGCCACTCGTCCAAAAGCTGTTAAAATTATTCCAGTGACAGCTCATTATATTGTTTACAAGCGTTCAAAAACATTTTGGTGAGAATTTTCCAGAAAAAAGCTATTCGTGATAAAATTCAATAAATCTGATACTGGTAGCGTAGCCCGACGTCAAGGAAGTGGATGGAAGAAAGCAGCAACATCAGTAGAAATGGTTCGAAAAGTAAAGAGGCGACTTGATCGAAACACACATCGCAGTGGCCGAAAAATTGCTCGTGAGCTACACATATCGCAATATTCCATTCAGCAAATATTGAAAAATGAGCTCGGGTAAAGTCATTGAAATTCCAAAAAGTGCAAGAACTTACCGTGTAAGAAAGAAAATAGACTAAAGGGAGCTAAAGAATTGTTTCGCTTGGCCGAAAGTGGTGAACTGCCGAATTTGGTTTTCTCCAATGAGAAAACATTCGCCCAAGTTGTCCAGCAGTTTGTAAACAAACAAAATGATCGTGTTTACTTACCAAAGAGGTCAGCTGAAAATGATAACCTTTGGTTGGCCACCAGAACTCAAGCGCCGGCCATGGTGATGGTGTGAGCCGCCATAACAGCCGATGGTCGCTCTCCGCTCGTATTAATCGACCGTGGCATCAGAATTAATGACAATATTATCGCGAAAATATTCTGGAGGGTGTATTAAAGCCTTGGACATGCAATCATTTTGGCCGCAGATGTTGGGCATTCCAACAGGACTCAGCACCATCGCACTCAGCACGTGCCACCATCGAGATCTGGACCCAATATTTTCCAAATACATATGATAAGAAACGAAGCATCGGTATATAAGTCAGATGTTTTTTCAACGTAAAAACCGAATACCCTCTGAAAAAAGAACAGAAATTTCACATTCCAAATTTTTTCCACGCATTTCATAACATGTACCCTATATTTACACAGGAAAAGATAAAATCCACAAAAAAATACATAAAACTACGCAATTAAGAATGGAAACAAAATTATTTTTGTTGCAAATATTACAAGTCTAAGTGGATATTATTCAGTTGGGTGATCAAACTCCCAAAAAGATTTCGGGTTCCCAGCCCAAACCATTTTAGGGCCCACTACACTAAAAGCCATTTGTGTATGGTTAAGGCTATTTGTAATGGGCCCTAAAATGGTTTGGCCTGGGAACCTATTTAAACCTAGTTCCTATTTACCTCGCAAAACAAAATATGAGTCATGCCAGTCAAAGTTTTGGTATAGCCCCCAAATTGATTTGGCTAATTTGGCATTTTTTCAATGTAGGTCAATAATTCGGAGCAGCGCCCATTTAAAGGCGCCTCCTGATTGGACCTTTTTTTGCAACATCACTTTCGACCTGCTATTAAGTACTTACAATACCATATTTGTAAGAATTCCCTGGAAAATGGTGGCTTAAATCATCAACATGTCGAATATCGGAACCATATAGATGTGCCATATGGTTGCTATAGACGGTGTTCTGTCTGTGGTTGCTACGAACTGCAAATACTGACTTTTTAAAACATCCGTTGGACCTTGTGATTTGTGAAAATGCAGAATATTGCAAGGTGCCGCTTGAGGTTATAGTTAAACAAGGACCTATGAAGATAATTATCTGCTGCAGTGCTGGGTATCTACCACGAACATCCAAAACCAGATTTTCGTTAAAAATGTTGCTACAATTATAAAAAAAATTAAATTTGCTGAAGGCAGCGTACGAAAATAAACTATATCAAACGTATGTAATCGTTTCGTTTTGTATTTTCTCGATATTAAGATAACGGGACTTGTTTGTTATTTTGTACTGTTTGTTTAGATGAGTGGAAACAAACCTGAAATGTACTCTACTGGATGACGCAACATTGGACACGAAACAGTACAAAACTCATCGCAAACGTTTCCCTGTATATTAACTCATTACAAATAATGTACAAAGTAATATTAAGAAAAAATTATTCCCTTTTATCATTTATTTCACCATCATAAAATTTAAAAAGTATAAGAAACAATATTAAAATTAACAACCCTCAATGTACCACTCATCACTTCACACAGCAAACATTTCCTGGCGATTTGTTCGCAAACGATACAGCTCGGCAATTGTGGTCTTGTTTTGTTCGGAGTACAAAACGATTGAAAAAATTTTTAAAGTTTGTGTCTTCGTGAGAGGGGTACGTTAATCGTTTCGTTTGTTTTCGTTCGCAGGCTGAAGGTGTCATTTTAGGCGGGATATAAAAAAAACGTAGATCTATATAGGTTGCTGCCGCAGGAGGTAGAAACAATTACGAAAACTAAATACCGAAGTTTAAAAAATCGATTCGTCAAAATATCGAATATCGAGATGCAACGTTATATGGGGAAATACAAAATCTTGATCGACATGGCCCATAAATGAGGCCTTGTGCAAAAAAAAACACATATGTGAAAAATTTTAGCATTCTTTATCATTTCTTTTGAAAGATTAAAAATTTTCAGCTGATCAAGAATATATGTATTATGTGGAGTCAATAGGGATTATTTCGAGATATAACAAACGGAATGACATACTTAATATAGTATGGTGGCGACAAAAGAGTCAAATAAGTATCTATATAGAATCACAAATTTACGTTAATGTTTTTCAAATAGATCCATTTTTCCAACAACGTTTTATGTTTGCTAATAAATCTCCATCCAAATTAAAAAATCTTTATTTTTATTTGTTTCGCTTGGTCGAAAGTGGTGAACTGCCGAATTTGGTTTTCTCCGATGAGAAAACATTCGCCCAAGTTGTCCAGCAGTTTGTAAACAAACAAAATGATCGTATTTACTTGCCAAAGAGGTCAGCTGAAAATGTGCACCTTCGGTTGGCCACCTGAACTCAAGCGAAGGATATGGTGATGGTGTGGGCCATCATAACAGCCGATGGTCGCTCTCCGCTCGTATTAATCGACCGTGGTATTCGAATAATATTATCGCGACCCTTGGACACGGAAACATTTTGGCGCAGACCTTGGACATTCCAACAGGACTCAACACCATCGCACTCAGCACGCGCCACCCAAGAATGGTTACAAAATGAAGTTCCTCGCGAACAAATCTACAGTTATTCTAACATTTGATAAATTTTAAAAGAAATGTAAAAATTATGGCGTTTGACTTTGTTGCAGTTTTTTATCTCACCCTGTATATTGACAATTTTCGATTATGAACAAACTTTTAAATTAAAACCAAAACGTGAACACAGATTGAAAAATTTGAAACTCTAGGACCAGTATGCATACGAACTTTTCGCAATTTCGTTAGAAATGGGTGAAAAGCATCTCAGTGCCGATTTTAGATATTCATCTTTCCAAAATGTGGGCACTACGAACTTCAAATACCATGTTTCGGACAAATCCTTTGAAACAAAGGGCAATAATGTTGTTTGGCGCTACTTCATATCCCGCATGTGCCGAGGAATCTGATTTTTTTCTTTTCCATATAAAATATGTTTACTTTCTCTTTTATACTCAATTTTCATTTAAAGATCCTAATATTATTTCAATATATAGATACATGAATATGGGAGTGCTGGAAATTTGGTACACCACATGAAAACTTTCATTTTGCCAAAAGTTCATGTTGATGGTTTAAATTTTATTTGCGTGTGGTTAACGCTGCTAGTCACTGTTTGCCAATTCTACAACGTGGGAGTTGGAGGGAAAAATATAGCGGCAATAAAAAACAAAAAAAAAAAAAAACGAACGCCAGATTTTGTTGCTTTCGCTTGTCAAGACAAAAAGTTTTCCCTCATTTCTTTCTCGATGCAGCAATGAAATCAAGCCAGAAGATGATAGAGAACCTCTAGCATTGCCGCTGCTTCTTTCAATATAGTCTGGCTGATGTTTGTTTGTTCATTGCCAATGTTGCTGATTTTCTACGGCTGATGGCATTGTATGACTGACTGTTGTGTTTAACTTCTTTTTCTTCTTCTTATACCTTGTTGTCGTTGTTGTGGTTCTTACTGTCGCCCGGGTGTTTCTTGTTTTAGTTACTTCTTGTGCTTATCTGTTGAACAGGTGGAAATAAATAAAATTTTCCCGAGTATTTATAAAATAAATTCCTCGAGGATCTTCAAATGACACATTTTCCTCTTGGCTGTTTTTCTCTAGGTTCCCTGTACCATTCTGTGAGCTCTTTAGCTTGCTCAGTCTCCCCTTGTTTTTGGATGGTACTGTGTTTTTGGAGGTTTTTGGCTAAACTTTTTTCCCTCTTTCCAGCTTGCAAAAGCGACACAGCATTTAATGACAGTCACAAGCTAGTAAAAAACCATATCTGCAACGGCAGCAACTTTAACAGCATTCGTGGTAACATGTCTGGTGTTTGCTGACAACATTGGCGACAGCCAACCCGCTCGAGTTACCAAGAATTCTCCTTTTTGAAAACAACATATAATGTAAACTCTAAATATGCAATGCAAGTCGCTTTAGCCGCGACACTGAACTCTGTGGTGGGGGGCAATTGGTAACATCAGTTTGGGACATAAAAAGATACCGGAAAACCAAAATAAACTTTAAGAGGGAACAATACCGGAAAAAAATGTGCAGATAAATTAAATGAAATCAGCATAACTTTTTTCATGGTTTCACAAAAAGATTTGAATTTTTTTATGACGGCATTTTTATGTGATGTACATAATTTTATAACGACCATTGGTTTTGACTCCATCAGCCAAAGATGCAACTTTATATCTGACACTTGTAAGCATTAATATATATACAGGGTGAGATAAAAAAACTGCAACACCATAATTTTTATTTTTTTAGTTTTATTAAATGAAAGCAAAAATTAAAGGAAATAGGATCAAGTTTTAGAATAAGTTTAGATTTGTTCAAATTGGTCACCTTTGGCACGGATTTTGGCCTTCAAACGGCCAATGAAACCGTCACACGCTGCTCGAATGTTGCTCTGTGGTATTTTGGCCATTCCCGGCGAAGCGCTTGCTTAAGGTGATCGACACTTTGATATTTTCTAGTGCCAACCTTGCTTTTAAAATACTCCAGAAGCAATAATCCTACAGATTGATACCCGGATATTTTGGTGGTCATGTGCGCTGGAAATGAAGCGAGGAACCTTATTTTGTAACCATTCATGGGTGGCGTGTGCTGAGTACAATGGTGCTGAGTCCTGTTGGAATGTCCAAGGTCTGCGGCCAAAATGTTTTCGTGTCCAAGGCTTTAATCCACCCTCCAGAATATTTTCGCGATAATATTCGGCATTTATTCCGAAGCCACGATCGATTACTACGAGTGGAGAGCGACCATCGGCTGTTATGGCGGCCCACACTATCACCATGGCCGGCGCTTGAGTTCTAGTGGCCAACCGAAGGTGCACATTTTCAGCTGACTTCTTTGGCAAGTAAACACGATAATTTTGTTTGTTTACAAACTACTGGACAACGAATGTTTTCTCATCGGAGAAAACCAAATTCGGCAGTTCACCACTTTCGGGCCACCAGCTCCTTTGAGTCTATTTTTTTTCTGTTGCGGTGTAAGTTCTTGTACTTTTTGTAATTTTAATGGCTTTACCCCGAGCAATTTTTTTAATATTTGCCGAATGGAATGTTCCGATGTGTTCAATTCACGAGCCGTTTTTCAGCCACTGCGATGCGAGTTTCGATCAAGTCGCTTCTTTACTTTTCGAACCATTTCTACTGATGTTGCTGGTTTCTTCTGTCTACTTCCTTGACGTCAGGCTACGCTACCAGTATCACGGTAACGAGCTCTAACTATAGCCACTTGTGGTTTTCCAGTCATCACACTATCACGCTTGAATTCCTTCACGAATAACTTTTTTCTGGAAAATTCTCACCAAAATGCTTTTGTTCGCTTGTAAACAATATAATGAGCTGTCACTGGAACAATTTTAACAGCTGTCGGACGAGTGGCTTAGAAATGTCAGCAGTCTGAAGTTGGTTGAAGTTTTTTCATCTCACCCTGTATTTACCTAATGGGACACCGAAATATCAACTAACTACTGACTTTATTGACAATTGTTGTAAAATATCAAGTTAGACCATTATATGACAGCTCTAACAAAATTAGCCCAGTTCTAATATCACGCATCTTTGAGATAATAGAAATAGTGAGCATATGTCAAATGTATCTGACTTTCACAAGAACTTTGATTTGCTAAATTTCTCTCCCGAGTGAAAACTACTTGCGATAAAAGTATTCTGCGTGTACGAACTTTAAAAGATGTTTTTTTTTTTTTGCTTGTGGAATAGCGAACGGGTATCTCCGTTTACTCATATTTCGATAGTTATACCCTATACCACATAGGGGTAAGTGTATTATGTCTTTGTGCATTTGGTTGTAACAGGCAAAAGGAAGCGAGATAGATCCATACTTACTTTTGAGGATATTAATAGAATCACTTTCTAAATCAATTAATGCATGTCAGTCAGCCCGTCTTGTGAACATAATACAGGTCGCATTTATTATCCGATCGAGATGAAACTTTACAAACAATATTCGTTTGGCCCACGGACGAACCCTATTGAAATTGGTGATATTCGAATCAGATTTGGATATAGCTCCTATATATATTCTCTACCGATTTCAGGATAATTGTGCAAAAAAGGCCAATATCAGCCCAAATGACCTGAATTTTGGCATTTCCAACCGAATTCAGACTAGAAGCAAGTACATTAATTTACGAGAAAATCGGTTCAGATATAGCTATAGCTCCCATATATATGTTTCATTTGATTTGGTGTTTAAGCCCTTCACATTCGTAATCTTCATTCGACAACAATGATATTTGGTACCAGTCATCAGTTACAGCTCAGAAATACCTTTGCCAAATCTGACTAAGATCGGTTTAGATTTGAATATAGCTCCCATATATATCCTCAACCGATTTCGGGGTAATTGTGCACCAAACGGCCAATATCAGCCCAAATGACCTAAATTTGGCATATCCGACCGAATTAAGACTAGAAGCAAGCACATTAATTACGGAGAAAATCGGTTCAGATATAGCTATAGCTCCCATATATATGTTCCATACGATTTGGTGTTTAAGTGCCTCACATACGTAATATGCATTCAACAACAATGATATTTGGTACCAGATATCTTATAGAGCTTAGAAATATTCTTGCCAAATTTTAGCGAGAACGGCTAGATTTGGATATGCCATCACATACAGGGTGAGATGATGAGAAAATAGACTAAAAAGAGCTAAAGAGTTGCTTGGCTTTGGCCGAAAGTTGTCAACTGCCGAATTTTGTTTTCTCCGATGAGAAAACATTCGTTGTCCAGCTGTTTGTAAACAAACAACATGATCGTTTTTAGGTTCCTCGCTTCATTTCCAGCGCACAATGGCCACCAAAATTTCGGGATTTCAATCCGTTGGACTCTTATATCAGGAGTATTTTGGAAAGCAAAAAATATACCAAAGTGTCGATTACCTCAAGCAAGCGCTTTGCCGGGGATGGGCCAAAATACCGCAGTGCAACATTCTGGCAGCCAAACATTCTGAAGGCCATAATTTGTGCCAAGGGTTACCTATTCGAACATATCTAAACATATTTTAAAATTTGATGCTATTTCCGACATTTTTTGCTTTCATTCAATAAAATGTAAAAAATAATGTAAAACAAGTTAAAAAGTATCAGTCGGTATTGCCGACAGATATATACCCTCAGCCTGTGTTCGATTATTTAAATATAAAATGACTAGTGTTAAAATTATTCAAACGTTGGACCCTCTATGAGCAGGTTCCGAAGGAATGGGCCAATATTGTCCATTTCGTATCGGACCCAAAAATATGATATAAATATTCCGACGTTCCTGGTATGGATTATATCGACTCACTCCTTCACTTTATATGAGATATGTAATAATTTTTAGAAATTTTTAAAATGTGCGTTATTTACAAGATAGAGTCTACCGAAATATACTACTTTTATACTTCTTCTGATACAAATAAAAAATATTAAGCGAAATATGGGCAAAATTACAAGAAATGATATTTATATCCAATTTTATGCGAAATCATAAATATCGATAAATTTCATATTCAAATCGGGCTTCTTATTGAGAGAAATATTTGACATAGCAAGTGGTAAAGTATTGCTAAATTGTTTCGAAAGTTATAACATATATAATTACTGAAAATTGTGACCCCAGAAGGGGTTGGCAGATATATATCAACTTCACAACAGATCTTGTGTTAGCAAAAAAATTTGTGTGTCTGAAATTTGAAGAGAGTTGAATATTTATTTCGCTTTATTTGAGTTTTTGTTTTTCAAAATCTTGAACCCTATGTGGGGGAGGTAACAAAATAAATGGTGGGATCTCTACCACCTTTATAACAGATCTTGTGTTGATAGAAATATTGAGATGTGCTAAGTCTAAATGGAATCGGATGTTAATATGGCGTTTTATGTGCTTCATGGGTATTCAAAATTTCAACACTTTGTAGGGGAAGTACCAGAAGGAGTGGACCGATACATCGCATGTTAACATCAGATCTTAGGTTTATAAAAATATTGAAATGTGTGAAATTTGAAGACGTTCGGATCCTTACGCCACATTATTTAAGAGTTATAATTATTCAAAATGTTGACCCTTTGTGGGGGAGGTACTTGATGGAGTGGACCGATACTGTCCATTTTCGCACCCGACCTAGCACTGACGCAAATATTAGGATTTGCAAAGATAGAGCAAAATCGACCAATCTTTTCTCTTTTTGAAAATGATGACCTTTTGTGGGGGAGTTACCAAAAGAAGTGGACCGATGTATTGCATCTTAACACCAGACCTTGTGTTAATAAAAATATTGGGATGTGTGAAATTTGAAGACTATCGGACTCTTACGTCACATTTTATAAGAGCTTTAATTATTCAAAATGTTGACCCTTTGTGGGGGATTTCCCTGATGAAGTGGACCGATATTGTCCATTTTCGCACATGATCTAGCACTGCTGAAAATATGAGGATTCGCAAAGTTCGAGCAACATCGGATTATCCTTTCTCTTTCTGTGCAATGAATTATTTTCTTTGAAAACATTTTGTGTGGCAGGTACCAGAAGGAGTGGGCCGATATTGCTCATCTCCGAACTCGATCTAAGTTTGACAAAAATATTACGATGTACCAAGTTTGAATCAAATCGGATACTCCCTTCGAGAGTTATCGTGCGCACCAGCCAGACAGACAGATAGACGGACGGACGGACATCGGTAGATCGACTCCAAATGTTCTGAAACGGATTTAGCCCAAAGAGACCTGGGGTCTAGAACCATTATTTCGACTAGGCACGTTTTGACCGTATCAAATGATATATACCCTCTGTAGCCATATGGCTGAGGGTATAATATGGCTTTTGTTTTATATCCTTAATTCGATTTCTGGTTCATTGTGCAAATAATGGCTAATATCAGCCCAAATGGAGTGAATTTCGGGACGTACGTTTCCAATTTGTGCAACACGATATATATTTTTTTATATAATCCTCCTCCAAGTGATAGCATGCATTCGATAGCAATGTTATTTGGCGTAAAAGATTAAAATGTCTCCGTCAAATTTAGTGAAAATCGATTAGAATTGGATATGCCTCTAATATATTAGTTCCCTCTGAAACCAAACTATAACTGCTCTAAAGCCAAAGGTTGGTAGGTGGTATGATCTACTTCAAATAAATTCTATTTTTACTAAATATGCGTAGTGGTGTAGGGTATTACCCGCCCGACTTTTGACTTTTCCTTACTGGTTTTCTTTTCTAATGCAGGAATTTAAACGAAATAAAAAACATAATATTCCCTGCATCTTTTGGTGCTGGTTGCCAAAATTACTGGCTTAAATTAATAAAATAGTTTAAATTCATAGAAAATATTTAACATTTAGTGTCTCCCTCCTGAAAAAAGCCATTAGACAAATATGTGTCACATCAAAATCTAACAGGTTTTTGAACACCATCTGCAAAAATGTCCCTTTCAATTGAATATTTTTATGTCATATATCCAATGTAATATAAAACCTTTGTGTTTTTCTTCAAAGCAATCCTAAGATTTGAAGTGACTTGGCGTCACCTTGTGATGAAAATAATAACAAGAACAACAACAACGAAATATTTTCTTTGAACATCCAATAAGCAGTGTTTTTACCCGATAACCAGTAGATGAGTGGTGTGCTGCTGTTCTTGTTAATCTTGGAAAATTTGTTAAAAGTGTTTAAAAGGCATTAAATCCCTTTAAGAGTTTATGCGTCGTTTGGCTTTTTCTTTCACTTTCGTTTTATATGAGATTTTCAGTTAAAAAGCATTTCAAGGCTATGTAAATGGGTAGCGTGCTGAAATAAAAAGCGACTTCTTTTCTAGTTAAACAACTTGTTAGCAATTTCTTGGTATTTTTTTTTTTTTTTTTTTTTTTTTTTTTTTTTTTTTTTGTTTGGTTCTTTTCAGATTTTCTTCCTCGCTGTTCGTTTGCATTCGCATTAAAATAAAATTTAGGTAACCCGGTTTTTATTTTTTTTTTCTAAAAAAGCCTTTTGTATTTGAATATAAGTCTTTTGTTGGGAGCATTCAATTCAAAAAATGACAGTGAGGTTGCCATGCTAATGGATGGATGGTGCAGTTTCATCAAATAGTATTACACTTGCAAAAATGGAGGGACTTTCAATACCCTCTACCTTGAGGTACCTACCAGTTAGGCCGGTTAGAGAATGAAGTTAAAGTTTTAAAATACAATAGGGAGGGTGAAACCGATTTATATTAGCTTTGTCATTCCGTTTGTACCTCCTCGAAATATTTATAACAGACCCTACAAAGTACATACATTCTGGAAAATTCTGAGACGATCTAGCGATGTCCGTCTGTCTGTTGTAATTACGCTATCTTTCGAACGAATTGAGATTGAAGGCTAAAATTTTGCATACATGCTTAGTTTACCATTTATGTTCATAAGTGGGCCATGTCGGTTCACCTTTTCGTATTGACCCTATATAACGGTACCTCCCGATATTCGGTATTTTCAAGATTTCAGCAACATATTAACAGGAATCGTTTCAAATTTCATATTGGGAGATCTTAACGCTTACTTCAACCTATGGAAATAAATTTTGTGTACAGGTTCACGTCTTCGTATAGCCCTTTTATAACGGTACCTCCCCATATTCGGTATTTTACCTGATGTTAGCGACATTATTTATCGGAATTAGTTCAAATTTCGTATTTGAAGTTCGTAATGGGTACCACAGCCTATGACAAAATTTTCTGTATGTAGGTCCACGTCTTCATTTAACCCCCATATGACGGTACCTCCCAATACTTGGTATTTTTATGATTTGTGCGGTATTATTCACCGAAATTGTAAAAAAATACGTATTTAAAGTTCGTAGTTCGCTGTGGTACCCAGCCTATGACAAAAAAATTCGTATGTATGTTGACGTTTTTATATATCAACCATATAACGGAACACCCCGATATTCGGTATTTTGATGATTTTAGCGACATTATTCACCAGAATTCTTTCAAATTTGGTATTTGAAGTTTGTAATGGGTACTACAGCCTATGGGAAAAATTTCGTAAGCAGGTCCACGTCTTCGAATAGTCTCCATATAACAGTTTAAATGGTAGTTTTTCGGATTTTTTTTTAATTTTTCAAGTTTCTTCCAAATGGTGGGGGGTATTAAAAAGTCGGCCCGACCGATCTTTGCTGCTGTATTACTTGTTTTTTGTTTATACCCTACAACACTATGTGTTGGGGGTATTATAAGTTTCATTGGGCCAAAAATTATGTAACACCTCGAAATATTGGTTTCCCACATAGGAAAGTAAATATGGATCTTCCTAGCTCGCCGAGCTGAGTCGATCTAGCTATGTATGTCCGTCCGTCTGTCCATGTTAATTTGTAATCACTCTACAGGTCGCAATTATGGCCCGATCTTCACGAAATTTAGAATGTAGGTGGGGCTTGGACCAGAATAGAACCCTACTAACCGAACTGAAAAATTTCCTGATTTTGTATTTGCTCTACAGATCGCAATTATAGACCAATCGGAGTGGAAGTTAGCAAAGGGCTAGAGCTTAGAGCTTGGCCAAAGTCTTCCTATTTTGATGGTCATTGGGTAATATTTTGTGGGTGAAATAGACCATAACATTTGTGTTAAACGACAAATTTTCCATGAAACCGCGAATATTTTTTATACCGGCGAAATCACAAATAGACGAACAAGTCAATTCTGACCGTTACGTAGATGCCGATGGTAAATATATCGGTTATATATTGCGAAATATATACAATGTATATATACAAAGGAAGGGGATTTTCAGCTAGAATGCTTATATCTCAAGAATGGCTGGACCGATTTTGACAAATTTTGTCAATTCAGAATGCGCTCTTGGCATTAACGAATAAAATCTAAAAAAATTGCATAAAAAGATCTCAATAATGATGTTAAAATAGGTTTTTTGTGACATTTTTTTTTTTTATTTTTTTCACATTTTTTATCGCATGCGATTTTTTCAATTCGACTTAATATTGAAGTGTATATTTTGTAATTTTTTTCACACACACAGATTGGGGTATTATATACAGTCTGCGATTATCGTCCGATATTCATGAAAATTTTCACAAGGGTAGGTATGGGCTCAGAATGCCCATACCTACTGCTCAGAATGACTTGGCCTATTGTTTTCAAATATGTCCGCAATATATTTAGGGGTTGAAATGGACCAAAAACAGAAAAAAAATCCTGATCACACAATTGAATGCAGTCGACATGCCTGAGAAGAGAGTAAGGACAAGGGAGAATTCTAACATTGGATTGTATTTAGCTCTAAAATGGACCACAACATCAAACAGCACGACATGGTAGTGCTCCGTGACATAATTTTTAAAGCGAAATCTTTTAAAATGGATTTGGACAAAAGGGGGCTTTTAACATATTGTAGAGTTGTAGGGTATCACATGGTCGGCCCCGCACGACTATAGCCTTCGCTTACTTGTTTTTACAATATTTTGGATTTTTTCAGAACCAAAAAAAGTTAAATTATTGAATTTCATACCCAAACCATTGTACGTCTGATTTTATTCAAATATTCTTTGCCGAATAGGGGTATAATATTTTTTAATACTTGATTCAAATTATGAATATTTTATGCCAACCCATTCACTTTTCCCAATCTGGGAATTTTTAACGACATTTCTATTTGCACTGTCGGAATAGGCAGCTCTGGCCGATTTTGCCTTACTAACTAGTCGTATATTTCTTGTTGTTCTTCTTATTTTTCTTTGTTTTGTTCCTTAAGCATCAACAATGTCAGTGAAAGATAAGAAGGCAACGATTGCGGTGGTGGTGGAGCAGTGGTGATGAGGTTGATGACGGTATTGGATGGTGGAGTGTGCTTTGAACAAAAGAAGAAAAAAAAAAAACAACGGCCAAAACACTTTTTAAGTGAAATGTTGAAAATAATGTTTGTTTTGCATGTTTCGAAGTGTAGCACAGCAGCAAGCAAGGATAGAAAAAAAAAAAAAAAAAAAAATACCAACTACAACAACAGCACTACCAGTAGCAGCAACATCAAATCATCAAAGGATGAGAGTGAATTTTCTTTAAATGGCAACAAAACTAAACTTCCAACATAAACAAATCGGGGAGGGATAAGACAAAAAGTCTGGTGGATAAAAACTGCGGACTTAAGCAATACAAAAGGAGTACGAAACACACGCGCATACACAAAAAAGGGTTAAAATAGAAACACAATTGCGCTTTTATTCTTAAAAACAAAACCAAAAAACGGAGAAGCAGAAATCTACAATAAATACATGTTAAATTTCCAAAGAAAAATGTTGGCAATTTGTTAGGAAAATAATACAAAAGTCCCGGCGTGGTTTTCTTATTTACTGTTGCTGCTGTTGTTGTTCTTCTTCATCATCTTGCTGTCAGCGTTAAAATGTCTTCGGTTCATAGAATTCTTGTAGATTTCAAATTGAATGTTGTAGTCTTTATTCAAATATGAATAATATACATCTATATATTTTGATAAGATGTTTTTCCCATTTCATGTTTGGCTTTTTTCGTTAAAAAATGACATTTATTAACCTCAAATACAACAAATAATATATTTTTTTTGGAAATTTATTGTGTTTGTTCAAATGCATATATATTATTGTTTATAAGCGTACAAAAGCATTTTGGTGAGAATTTTCCAGAAAAAAGTTATTCGTGATGGAATTCACGCGTGGTAGTGTGATTTCTTTATATTTGGCTGGAAAACTACAAGTGGCTAGCGTTAGAGCACTCCAGCATTTAAATGTGAATAAATCTTTTGTGTCTCGTACCATCGCTCGTTACCGTGATACTGGTAGCGTAGCCCGACGTCAAGGAAGTGGATGGACGAAAACAGCAACATCAGCAGAAATGATCGAAACCCGCGTCGCTGGCAGGTGAGCTAAACATATCGCAATATTCCATTCGGCAAGTAGTAAAAAATGAGCCATGGAAATTCCAAAAAGTGCAAGAACTTACACCGCAACAGAAAGAAAATAAACTCAAGAGAGCTAAGGAGTTGCTTCGCTTGGCCGAAAGTGGTGAACTGCCGAATTTGGTTTTTTGCAGAATATTATCGCGAAAATATTCTGAAGGGTGTATTAAAGTCTTGGGCACGCAAACATTTTGGCCGCAGACCTTGGGCATTCCAACAGGACTCAGCACCATCGCACTCCTCGCTTCATTTCCAGCACACAATGGCCACCAAAATCTCCGGATACCAATCCCTTTGATTTGTCTGGAATATTTTGGGAAGCAAGGTTGGCACTAAAAAATACCAAGTGTCGATCACTGCAAGCAAGCGCTTCGCCGGGAATGGGCCAAAATACCGCAGAGCAACATTCGGGCAGCGTGTGACGGTTTCATTGACCGTTTGAGAGTCATAATTCGTGCCAAAGGTTACCAATTCGAACACATCTAAACCTATTCTAAAATGTGATTCTATTTCCGCCATTTTTTGCTTCCATTTAATAAAATTAAAAAAATGTAAAAATTGTGGACTTTGACGTTGTTGCATTTTTTTTATCTCATAATGTATTTTCACCACCGATTGAAGAGTATCTTTAGAGTGTCAGTAAGTCGGTAACGCTTTGTAGTTACATTCTATGTAAATTAACGGCTTAATGGTCATATAATATCCATTTAACATACACTATTCTATAATAAAACCCCACAAGAAGTTGGAGACTCTTAAATTTTTTATTCAGGAATAAGGCAGTTAAGAATAGAAAACAAGTAAAAAAGCAGTAAGTTCGGCCGGGCCGAACTTTGAATACCCTCCACCATTTGGAACGAATTAGAAATTTTTCAAAAAAATTAAATCCAATAAAAATTCTTTTAAAATCTTTAAAATATCTAATATAGGAAGGTGCCGATATATGGGGGGATATACGATATTGTGGACCTATAAAGACAAATCTATGTCTGCGTGTAAAGTGGATTTTCAGACAATTCCGTTGAAAAATGTGGGTAAAATCATCAAAATACCGAATATCGGGGGGTACCGTTATATGGGGGATATACGATATCGTGGACCTACATAGACAATTCTTTTTGAGGAGGTAAAATGCCCACAAGGGACTCCTTTTGTGGAATTTCAGACAATTCCATTGAAAAATGTGGCAAAAATCATCAAAATACCGAATACCGTGGGGGTACCGTTACATGGGGGCTGTACGATATTGTGGACCTATATAGATAATTCTCTGTCGAGGTATAAAGTACTCACAAGGTACTCCTTGTGTGGATTTTCAGACAATTCCGTTGAAAAATGTGGGTAAAATCATCAAAATGCCGAATATCGGGGGGTACCGTTATATGGGGGATGTACGATATCGTGGACCTGTATAGAAAATTCTCTCTCAGGGGTAAATTACTCGCAAGGAACTACTTGTGTGGATTTTAAGACAATTCCATTGAAAAATATGGCTAAAATCATCAAAATGCCGAATACCGGGGGGTACCGTTATATGGAGGCTATACGATATTGTGGACCTATATAGATAATTCTCTGCCGAGGTATACAGTACCCACAAGGAACTACTTGTGTGGATTTTCAGACAATTCCATTGAAAAATGTGGCTAACATCATCAAAATACCGAATATCGGGTGTACCGTTATATGGGGGCTATACGATATCGTGGACCGATATAGCCCATCTTCGAACTTGACCTGCCTGCAGACAAAAGAGAGATCTGTGCAAAGTTTTAGCTTCCTATCTTAATTCGTTTAGACTGTAGCGTGATTACAACAGACGGACAGACGGACGGACAGGGCTAAATCGTCTTAGAATTTTACGCTGATCAAGAATATATATACTTTGTTGGGTCTAAAATGATTATTTCGATGAGTTACAAACGGAATGACGAACTTAATATACCCTCCATACCTTTTTTGGTGGAGGGTATAAAAATCGGGCATGGGCGACTACATGAAATCCGAAACTAGTTTAAATATTTAGAAATGCTACTTGCATCAAATAAACGTCTATATTGAAAAAATGTGTGTGAAGTCGGATATATATAAATGAATATATATGCTATTGGTGCTATATATTAGTCAGAAGCGTAGTGTAGTGGAAATACATTTGATGGAGATGTTTTATCTTGCGTCTGACCTCTAGTATAAAATATTAGAAAAATATATTTCGAAACTATAACTATATATAAACTGAATTGGTCCAAACTTGACAGACTTTATTGTTGTGGTAACTTAAAATTAACTTAAAATTTTTAGCCTGTGTCTTATATCTTGCACCCACATTTTTCTACTCTCCACCATAAAATGGAGGGTATATTAAGTTTGTCATTCCGTTTGTAACACATTGAAATATACATTTTAGACCCCTCAAAGTATATATATTATTTATCAGCATAAAATTGTATGTCCGCGAATTGGGGCATCCATGATGATGATTTGTGTCACACTTCTTATCAGAAATCTTTCAAATTTCCTAAAGTTCCTAAAGGGTGCTACATCCTATTACAGAAAATTGTTCAAGCAGATCCCCGTATTCGTATAGGTCCCATTAAACAATATTTTTATTTTCGAAAAT
Organism: Musca domestica; assembly: GCF_030504385.1. NCBI lineage: Eukaryota > Metazoa > Arthropoda > Insecta > Diptera > Muscidae > Musca > Musca domestica. The sequence goes on along the minus strand of NW_026712344.1, from coordinate 7,532,067 downwards.
TTGCAAATTCCTTCGAAATGCTAATTCCTACAGAAGTTCGACCCGGCCGAACTTACTGCTCATTTTACTTGTTTTTAATAACTATGACAGACTTACCTCTTTGTGATATTCGGGCACATATTGCATTTGTTATATACAATAAACGTAAAATCGGACGAAGCTGTATATGAACAAGTAAAAAATTATCAATCGGTTCTGCCGACAGAGGTATACCCTCAGCCATTGTACGACTGTTTAAATATGTTTTGACTTCTGTTATGATTATTCAAACTGTTGACCCTCTATGGAGTGGGTTTTCTATATATTGTCTATTTCGTATCAGACCTAAATAAATGCGGTATAAATGAGAGGTAAATTGGTAACAGGTTGGTAACTTTCCTCACTTTACATGACACATTTTTAGAAAATGTTAAAATTTGCGTGAGGTACCAAGTAAAGTCGACCGAAGTATTTCATTTTCATGCTTCGTCTAATACATATATAACAAGTAAACAAAGGCTATAGTCGTGTGGGGCTGACCATGTGAAGCCCCTTATGTCCAAACCCATTTTAGAAAATTTTCGCTTTTGAAATTATGTCACATAAAAAAACCAGAAAAAAAAAAAAAAAAAAAAAAAAAAAAATATATATATATATATATATATATATATATATATATATATATATATATATATATATATATATATATATATATATATATATATATATATATATATATATATATATATATATATATATATATATATATATATATATATATATATATATATATATTTTACACCAATGTTATGGTCTATTTCACCCACCAAATGTTACCCAAAGACCATCAAAATTGGAAGGCTTCTGGCCAGCCCTAAGCTCTAGCCCCATGCTATCTTCCGCTTCGATTGGTCTATAACTGACCTGTAGCAACTGCAAAATCAGGAAAATTTTCAGTTTTTGGTCCATTTCCACCCCTAAATATTATGCGATGATCTCCAAAAGTCTAGTCCCACCTCCATTCTAAATTTTGTGAAGATCGGGCCATAATTGGGACCTGTAGAGTGATTACAAATTAACATGGACAGACGGACGGTCGGACATTGCTAGATCGACTCAGCTCGACGAGACGATTATACATACTTTCCTATGTGGGAAACCAATATTTTGAGGTGTTACATAATTTTTGGCCCAATCAAACTTATAATAAGCCCAACACATAGTGTTGTAGGGTATAAATATTGGTATTGGCAAAATTACAAGGACATCGAATAGTTCATCTCAGGTTTCTGAAGAGAAATATTTAGATATAGCATGTTGAAAATAATTGCTGACTTGTTTCGCAATGATACGACCGATAAACCTGTATCAAATTTTGAAGCTCTCTCTCTTAAATTTTGCAAAGCATGGAACAAAATAATTCAGGCCATTTGTGTATGGTTAATGGACCCTAAAAAAGTATGGTCTGGAAAACCAAAATCTTTTTGGAATTTTGATCTTCTAAACGAATATTCACTTTGAATTTTCCACCCCCCGAAAATGTTTGCACATTGATATCTATAATTTTTTGAAGAATTATAAATTAGTATAATGCTTTTTTGTGTTTTTTTTTTTCTTGACCTTCCGTCTGAAAGATTGGGATTTCATTGGCAAATATTTATTTCTTTCTCTTGGCCCTTTCTCAACCCATCTGCTTTGACAGAAAAAAACATAATATTCCGTATCTTGATAAAGAAATCAATTATGTTTGGGCAGTATATTGATATTATGACCTGACCTTATATCGATTTCTTCAGTAATCGTTTTTGCTTTGCCCAAATTAAACATAGATCATTCATGGAACATAATAAACTTATATAGACAATTATTTACTTAAACAAAATTGAGTAAAAAAAAAATGTTTTTTTTTTATTCTCAGTTTTCTTTATGGCAAACAAACTTCGATGTTGGGAAGAAAAAGAAAAAAAAAATATTAAAGATACTCTTAACTCTGGGTAAACACTGCTTGGATGGTGATTTTTGCAATATCTTTTGTATTGGCGTTGTTGTTTTTATTATTTATGTTTTGTTTGCGTACCCGCATTTCTAGCTGGATGAATAGCTTGGACAGAATGAATAGATGGATGGATGAAATACTGAATGGATACCAAAATAAATAAAAACGAGTCAGAATGAAGAAATTTGATTGATGACTATTTGTTCTGACCGACCGGCTGAACGACCGACAGTTCTACCAACCATTTGAGCTTTGTTAGACGTTGTGTAGGGACTCGGTTTTTGGTTAAATGAATAAATGGTTGGACACCTTTTTCATTACTTCAAGAGCCGGAATGAAGAGGGAGAGTAAGACGTAAGTGTGTGTGTGTGTGCGACGCAGAATGTTGGCATTGTTGATTTCTTTATTGTTTCTATTATGACAGTATAAATATTATAGTCTTGACTTTTTGACAGTTAACGTAGGTATGCGAGTGTATAATAACATTATTATCAACGGCACAACAGCAGTAATTTGTTTTTATTTATTTTTGTTTCGGGGGTCCTCTGTCAGCCTCGTCATCATTATTGCTGTGGCCTAGACTTCATTGTCGTCAACAACATTGTATGTGTGTGTGTTTTTTAAGTTGAATTTTCTATGATTGTTGTAAACATTGGCCCGAAATGTTTTTGTAAACATTTGTTATTCCAAGTTTGCGTGAATTATACCATATTTTGATTAAGAGTTTTCTGCACATGTTTTTTTTTTTTTTGTTGCCTTAGGTCTCCACGTGTCTTCTGTTAGACACACAAACACAAATATTTTTGATACATTTAACTGTCATGTCAACAGGCTGAAGATTTTTGTTTGACAACAAAGGAATTTATATGATCCCTTGATTGGTGTTTCATCATACTAGCATTTTAAAATGGTAGTGGTAGTGTTAGAATAAACATGTAAATTGTTTTATATCATGAAAGGCAACTATTTGAGTATTATGATTGTTGTATAAAAACTCTAGGATATATGGCATAAGCGAATTTTGCAAAATTCAATTTGTTTTGAAGGAAAATGGTTGATCACTGAAAATAAGCTTTAAATAATCTGAAAATAATCAACAGGTTTATTTGTTGCAAATTGAAAGACTTACTTTTGAGAGAAAACAAATTTTTGAGTATATTTTTGAGATAAGATTAAAAGAAGGACATGTGAAAGAAATTCATGTTAGTTATTAAGCGTATAAAACAAGCAAGTAAAGGCTATAGAAGTGCGGGACCGACCATGTGATACCCTACAACACTACAATATGTTAGAAGCCCCCTTATGTTCAAATCCATTTTGGAAGATTTCGCTTTTGAAATTAATAATAATATAATTAAAACTAAATACATTGCGGACGTCTTTGAAAACAATAGGCCTAGCCCTTCTAAGCCTAATCCTACCCTTGTGAAAATTTTCGTGAGGATCGGACAATAATTGCAATCGGTATATAATAACCCCAACCTCTGTTTTAAGGTGAAAATTTTCGTGAGGATCGGACGATAATTACAATCGGTATATAAAAACCCCAAAATGTGTTATAAGGTGAAAACATATTACAAAATATGCACTACAATATTATAAGTCAATGCGATAAAAAATATGAAAAAAACCAGTAAAGAAAGTCTTAAAGTCGGGCGGGACCGACTTTATGATACCCTACATCACTTTGCTAATTTAGTAGAAATCGGCATAATCATACACGCTATGATTATAATTTAAAGTTCAAAGGACTAAATATGCCGAAGCATTTGTATCTTTTAAATTCGGACTTGTATTGCCCATTTGGTGCACAATTAATTTGAAATCGGATAAAAATATATATGGGAGCCATATTCAAATCGGAACCGATCTCCATAAAATTTGGCAAAGATATTTTTGAGCTGTATTTGATATATTTCCCTGAATATCGTTGTTACGGAGTGCATATTACGGCTGTGGGTAACAAATATAACAAATCGGATGAACAGTATATATGGGAGCTGTATCTATATCTGAACCGATTTTCACCAAATTTGACATACTAGCTTCCAGACTCAATTCGGTCGTAAGTGCCAAATTTCATCCCATTTGGGCAAATATTAGACGTTTGGTGCACAATCAAAGGTAAATCGGACGAAGTTATATATGGGAGCTATATCCAAATCTGAACCGATCTCGATAAAATTTAGCAAATGTATTTCTGTGCTGTATTTTATATACTACGGCTGCGGAGGACAAAAATAACAAATCGGATGAACAATATATCTGAACCGATTTCGATCAAATTTGGCATACATATTTTCCTAATTTGGTTGTATATGCAAAATTCCATACTATTCGGATTAATATTACACGTTTGGTGCACAATAAAAGGCAAATCGGACGAAGATATATATGGGAGCTATATCTAAATTTTGACCGATTATCTCCATTATTTCAATAGGGTTCGTCCTTGGGCCAAACAAATGATCTGTGCAAAATTTCATCTGGATCGGGCAAAAATGCGACCTGTAATTTGTTTACAAAAATAAATGGACAGACGGACGGACAGACAGACGGACGGACATGTATAAATCTACTCAGAATGTGATTCTATGCAGATCATCAAAAGGAACTATGGGTCTATCTCGTTTCCTTTTGCCTGTTACAAACAAATGCACAATGACCGTCTTGTGGTGTAGGGTATAATTAAAAAAAATCACAAAAAATTCTACAAAATCTCTATTGACATCATTATAGGCATATTTGTATGCGATTTTTTTTAGATTTTATACTTTTATGTCAAGAGGGCATTCTGAATTGACAAATTTTGTCAAAATCGGTCCAGCTATTTCTGTGACATAAGTATTCTAGCTAACATCCGCTTCTTTTGTATATATACATTGTATACAGGGTGAGATAAAAAAACTGTGACAAAGTCAAAAGCCATAATGTTTACATTTGTTCTTAAATTTTATTGAATGAAGCAAAAACTGTCGGAAATAACATAATATTTTAAAATCAGTTTCGATTTGTTCGAATTGGTCACCTTTGGCACGAATTGAATATGGAGTATTGTTTCAACTAATTTAGACTAAAACAAGTAAGCAAAGGCTATAGTCGTGCGGGGCCGACCATGTGATACCCTACAACACTACAATATGGTAGAAGTCACCTTATGTCCAAATCCATTTTGGAAGATTTCACTTTTGAAATTGTGCCATAGAGCATTGTCCAGATATTACCTCTAGCTTTTTGACTAGGGGCATTTTCCAATACTTATGCAAACCGTCGTGGTGTTAGTTACAGTTAAATATAATCATGGTCATCCAAATGCTAGACTCCTTCCCTGTCCATTACTCTCTTTTCATGCAAAATTCCGTGTCGATTGGTTTCAGTTGTGTGATCAGGAAAATGTTTCTGTTTTTGATTCATTTGCGATCATATCCAAAAGCAATGAGCCCCTCTGTATCTCAAAAATTAAGACTCATCTATGTGGTATGCTTGTCTACGATATTTGAATATATTTGTCAACGAAATCAGCACAAAAAGCCATTAGTTCGCCTTTTTGGGTATTTTGGATATCGCCTGTAAGATATTTTCAGCGTTTCGGTAGAATGGAAATGTTGGTATTTTTTCACACAAAAGTAGTGGTCCATTCTACCCGATGTCCTAAACTCTAACTTCATCCGAGATTTGGTGCCCTTTGGTTTCTATTTGTGACCTCTCTAACGGCTGCAAAATCAGGAACATTGTTAGTTGTTGGTCCATTTAAACCCTAAATATATTGCGGACATCTTTGAAAACAATAGGCCTAGCCATTCTGAGCCTAAAACTACCCTAATAACAATTTTCGTGAGGATCGGGCGATAATTGCAATCTCTATATGATAACCCCAACCTGTGTTGTAAGGTAAAAAAATATTACAAAATGTATTCTGGAATATTATAAGTCAAATTGAAAAAATCGCATGCGATAAAAATATGAAAAAATGAAAAAAAAATGTCACAAAATACAACAAAATCTATATTAACGTCATTATTGACATCATTTTCAGCGATTTTTTTAGATTTTACACTTTTATGCCAAGAGGGCATTCTGAATTGACAAAATTTGTCAAAATCAGTTCAGTCATTCTGGAGATATAAGCATTCTAACCAATATCCCCTTCCTTTGTATACATACATTTTATATATTTCGCTATATATATCTGATATATTTACTACCGGCATCTACTTAACGGTCAGGATTGACCTGTTCGTCTATTTGTGATTTCGCCGGGAATAGAAATATTCGCGGTTTAATGTAAAATTTGACTTTTATTTAACACAAATGTTATGGTCTATTTCACCCGCTAAATATCACCCGATGACTATCAAAATTGGGGGGCTTCTGCCCAGCCCTAAGTTCTAATCCCATGCTGACTTCCGCGTCGATTGGTCTATAATTGCGACCTGTAGAGCAACTGCAAAATCGGGAATTTTTTCAGTTTTTGGTCCATTTCAACCCCTAAATATTATGCGATCATCTCCAAAAGAAATAGGGTTCTATTCTGACCCTATCCCCACCTTCATTGTAAATTTCGTGAAGATAAGACCATAATTGCGACCTGTAGAGTGATTACAATTTAACATGGACAGACGGATAGACAGACGGACGGACATACATAGCTAGATCGACTCAGCTCGGCGTGATTGGAAGATCTATATATACTTTCCTATGTGGGAAACCAATATTTCGAGGTGTTACATAATTTTTGGCCCAATCAAACTTATAATACCCCCAACACATAGTGAATTCACCCTAAATCTGTATTCACATTTCAGCTAATTGAAATATCAAAGATAGACAGTGAAATTTCTTTGGAACATACAGCAGTAACTAAATTAAATGATATGCTAAATGCATAGAAGACTGGGCTTGGCATTGATCTTTGTCCTTCTACAGGCTTTACTCGTTAGTGTAAAATTCGAACGATTACAAACCATGTTTTATGAACCCATCTCAAGGAACTGCATTCCTTCCTTTTCCACATTCACATCTACATGCACCCCGATGATAAACTATTTTTATGCCATACTGACTATAAATGTCACTGTTATGTATAATAATTTTTCTCAAGCTTCGTTGTTTTGCATCGCCATTTGTCTTTCTTCATCTTTTACATTCGGCTACCCACACAAGTCGGAAGCATCGAAATAAATAGACACCAGTGCAATGCAGAGAAAATTGCAAAAGTATGTTTCTACCTGAAAGAACAAGTTGAAAGTTTTACTTTTAATATTTTGCAATGTCAAAGTTATGGGAATTTTTGGAAATGGACTCATATGTACACCGGTTCGATGTGGGCTATTTAAGAGGTTGGATGGAAAACTGCTGTATAACATATGAATTAATTTAAAATTAGTATATTTAGCGCTATTTATCTGGTAGTTATACTATTTATATAAAATTAATTTCTTTCCCACTTGTAATCCATTTAAAAAAATATTCTGTTTTTACAGGTGAAGAATTGTCGTTTTTATTTTTGGTAAGTTATAGTTAAGATATTATATTACATAGTTTTATGTGGGTTGGTTAGGGCGATTTCAAAACATCAGAAGATTATTCAATCTTGATGTTTTTCAGCTAATATACAAGAAAATGACCATACTTCTAAATTCGTTTCCCAAATTATCACACCTTTCTGTAACAGTGTCATACTGATATTAAGGAAAAGTCATTGCACAAAGTACAAGCATTTTTCAACATTTGTTACGAACACATATTTCCACCTTTAGACATTTATGCACCGCACCTACATTTCCACGACAAACATGTGCAGTGTCTTATATTCATAAGACTTACTTTCTCGACTTGTGGCGTGTCACTGTATTAGGTTGTCACTAATATTGTCAATATTATGAATGTTTTAAATTTGAATGGAATTTTGATAACAATTTCAACATAAATTGTAGTTCTTAGTAGTATGTCTCACAAGTTATCATAAAATTCAAAGAAACAAGTTTCGATAGATGTATACCCTCAGTCAATGTCCATATATTTAAATATATTTTGATTTGTGTTATGATTATTCAATCTGTTGACCCTTTATGGGGGAGTTTCAGAGGGAATTGACCAATATTGACTGACACAAGTCTGATATAAACATTACAACGTGACACATTAGGACTACATCGACTAATTCATGCACTATATGCAGGGTTGCCCATATTCGACGGACCCATGTTTTTTTTTTAAAAAACAAAGAAAAAAATTAAAATTTGACGGTTTGCAATGTTAATCATTTAATTTGTTCCAAGTAGATTTGTTTACATCAATTTTTGAATATGATATCTCTCAAATGGCCGCCTCTGGCGTTGCTGCATTTTCCATCGTTTTTGCCAACATTTCGGCCGGAATAGCGGCTATTTCTTCACGAATGTTGTCCTTGAGCTCTTCTACGGTCCTTGGCTTGTTAACGTAAACCTTTGACTTCAAATATCCCCACAAGAAGTCAGGCGGCGTCAAATCGGGCGAACGCGGTGGCCAGTCCAAATAACCACTTTTCAACATCAAACGGCCCGGAAACAAATTCTTCAGAAAATCGATTGTTATGCGACTTGTGCGCGGTGGAGCGCCGTCTTGTTGAAAACAGAACTGCCTCATACGCTTTCGACGAATAATTGGCATCACAAAATTGATGGTAACATCATGGCCATTTTCATTTTGGAAGAAAAACGGCCCAGTGACCGTTTTCGCACTAACGCCGCACCAAACTGTGACTTTTTCGTCATGAAGAGGCACTTCTTGAATCTCCTGAAGATTCTCAGTGGCGTAAAAACGGCAATTTTGCTTATTTACGGTCCCATTCAATGTGAAATGGGCTTCATCGGACATGATAATTTTGTTCCAAAATTGCTCGTCATCTTCGGCCATTTCGATGACCCTTTGGGCCCATTCCAATCGACGAGGCTTGTCCGCAGGCAACATTCTTTGCGTCAATTGAATTTTGTACGGGAACAAATGCAAATCAATGCTAATAATCCGTTGTAAAGTGGACCGAGCCATGCCCAACTGCTGAGAACGGCGTTTTTGGGATGTTCTTGTGGACCTCTCAACACTGGCTCTTACGGCAGCGATATTCTCGGCCGATCGCCTTGGTCGACTTTTATAAAGCCTCTTCGGATTAGAAAGAGCGTAACCAGTCGAAAATTTTTCGTATAAACGCTTAATGGTGTTCTTAGAAGGCGCACTTCTCACATTTTTTAATGTTTTAAAAGCACGTTGAGTTTTCACAATTGACTTCTTCTGTTGAATGTAAATTTCAACTATTTCAGAGCGCTCGCGTGGCGTGTATTGGTTCATGGTAAAAATCTGCTTGGACTGACGCTTCAAACGCGGTATGTCATTAAGCGATGTGACATCTCTGTCAAAAGTTATGGCTTTGCCAGATGAGTCCGTCAAATATGGGCAACCCTGTATGCGATATGTGATAATTTTTGGAAAATCAGAACTCTGGTTTAAAGAAAAGTATAGATATACAAAAATTAAATTGTGCCGCAAGTTTTTTTCCAATTTTATGCCAATTAAAGGGTGATTTTTTTGAGGTTAGGATTTTCATGCATTAGTATTTGACAGATCACGTGGGATTTCAGACATGGTGTCAAAGAGAAAGATGCTCAGTATGCTTTGACATTTCATCATGAATAGACTTACTAACGAGCAACGCTTGCAAATCATTGCATTTTATTACCAAAATCAGTGTTCGGTTCAAAATGTGTTTCGCGCTTTACGTCCGATTTATGGTCTACATAATCGACCAAGTGAGCAAACAATTAATGCGATTGTGACCAAGTTTCGCACTCAGTTTACTTTATTGGACATTAAAAAAACCACACGAATGCGTACTGTGCGTACAGAAGAGAATATTGCGTCTGTTTCTGAGAGTGTTGCTGAAGACCGTGAAATGTCGATTCGTCGCCGTTCGCAGCAATTGGGTTTGTGTTATTCGACCACATGGAAGATTTTACGCAAAGATCTTGGTGTAAAACCGTATAAAATACAGCTCGTGCAAGAACTGAAGCCGAACGATCTGCCATCCGCTTTTTTATCGACAAATTTTGTTCAGCGATGAGGCTCATTTCTGGTTGAATGGCTACGTAAATAAGCAAAATTGCCGCATTTGGAGTGAAGAGCAACCAGAAGCCGTTCAAGAACTGCCCATGCATCCCGAAAAATGCACTGTTTGGTGTGGTTTGTACGCTGGTGGAATCATTGGACCGTATTTTTTCAAAGATGCTGTTGGACGCAACGTTACGGTGAATGGCGATCGCTATCGTTCGATGCTAACAAACTTTTTGTTGCCAAAAATGGAAGAACTGAACTTGGTTGACATGTGGTTTCAACAAGATGGCGCTACATGCCACACAGCTCGCGATTCTATGGCCATTTTGAGGGAAAATTTCGGAGAACAATTCATCTCAAGAAATGGACCGGTAAGTTGGCCACCAAGATCATGCGATTTGACGCCTTTAGACTATTTTTTGTGGGGCTACGTCAAGTCTAAAGTCTACAGGAATAAGCCAGCAACTATTCCAGCTTTGGAAGACAACATTTCCGAAGAAATTCGGGCTATTCCGGCCGAAATGCTCGAAAAAGTTGCCCAAAAATGGACTTTCCGAATGGACCACCTAAGACGCAGCCGCGGTCAACATTTAAATGAAATTATCTTCAAAAAGTAAATGTCATGGACCAATCTAACGTTTCAAATAAAGAACCGATGAGATTTTGCAAATTTTATGCGTTTTTTTTTTTTTAAAAAGTTATCAAGCTCTTAACAAATCACTCTTTATTATTAATCAAAATTGTAAGCTTTTGTGGAGGAGGCACAAGAAGAAGAGGGTCCATATATATCATCTTCACACCAGAACATGTTTTGCACCAAATCCGTTTCAGTTCATTTGGAATCGATCTAGAGATGTCTGTCCGCCCGTTCGCCTGTCTGGTTGGTGCGCACGGTAACTCTCCAAAATAGAGAGTATCCAAATTGGTCCAAACTTGGTACATCGTAATATTGAGGTCAAACTTAGATCGAGTTCGTAGCTGGGCAAAATTGGTCCACTCCTTCTGGTACCTTCCACCTAAGGGCAACATTTTCAGAGAAAATAATTTACCTCATAGAAAGAGAAATTTTGATCCAACTTTGCAAATCTAAATTTTTGCATCAGTGCTAGGTCAGGTGCTAAAATATACAATAACGGCCCACTTCATCATAACCCTTATAAAATGCGAAATAATAGTGCGATTGTTTTCAAATTTCACACATCCCAATATTTTTGGAATATGTCGATATACTCCTTCTGGTACCTCCATCACAAAGTGAAAAAAATTCACATATTTGAATATTTCAATTTCAATAAAGAGCGGATTAAATGGAACACTTTTTCAAGTACCTCCCCCACAACGGGTCAAAATTTGAAATAACCATTAGACACATAAAACTCGAAAAGAGTATCTGCTGCCGCACATCCCAATACTTATACCAACACAAGATCTGTTGTGAAGATGGACAATATCGAACTACTCCTTCTGGTACCACCCCCATAAGTTTGACAATCAAATTATGCTGTACCAATTTTCGAAAAATTGCTATACCACTTCGAGAGTTATCGTGCGCACCAGCCAGACAGACAGACGGACATCGTTAGATCGATTCCAAATGTCCTGAATCTTAGGTCCAAAAAGATCTAAGGTCTTAAATCGTTATTTCGATGAGGCTGATATATATATTCTCTGTATCCGAGTGGCTGAGTGTATAAAAAAAAACAAATAAAATTCGATCACCACTAGTTTTCTCTGTTTTCAATATAATTGTCTTCTACATGAGGCAGCGGATCACCCTATTATTGTTTCAAAAACTTATACTCCAACGGTGCCATACATTTGTGGGAGTATTTATGAATGTTAGGAATTAATGTCCTTCTTTCAAATGCACACTCTCACAAACATACACACGCATACCTTTATCTGTAGGACTTACAATTTAGGACTGTTTGTGGAAATTCTGTGCATATGCGGTGGGCAATGTGGGCGAGCAATGAATTATTGACTTTTTGTGGTTCCACAGTATATTAAAGTTCACTTTTTTCGCTTGTGCTTTGAAGTTCTATCCTATGGTTTTTTTTTTCACAACTGTTGTTCATCATCGAAAGAAATTGAACCCTGAAACCTCTGAATCACAAAAAAAAAAAAAAAAAAAAAAAAATTCACATGAAAAATTTGTATGTTGTAGAAAGTTTATTGATTTGTTTTGTATGCCTTTGGATGCATATGTGTGCCTGTGTTTGGCTATGTGTAAATACGCCTGGCTTTCTGCCTTTAAAGGTAGGCAAAGGTTTTGTAATTTTTCAGAAATCTATGCAGCAGAGCATGTTCGAAAAAAAAAGAAAAACTTCGTCTTTGATTTGGAAATAAGAAACAAGTTTTAGTGCCGACTATATTTCATTTCCAAAATTTGTTTGTACCATTAAATCGAAGTATTATTTTGTGAATTGAGTAGTTGTATGATTTTCTTTTTAGAACTACAAGACTAACACCAAGAAATGGTGGTGTATTTATTTGTTTATTCATGGGAACAACAAATGCTTATGAATATAATGTTTGTGTTGTTTAAAAAGTCCTTTAATTGTTTAAAAAGTCCTTTAATTGTTTAAAAGAAGACAAGCGGGCCCAACGTAAACAGAAAAATTAGTGAAACTGATTTGAGAGACTACACTATTCTTTAATATGGACTTATTTATAAGTTAATTCAAACATATATACACCTCGGCTCCGTTATTTTCATCATAGAAGTCTTACAAATTTAATCGGCCTTCAACTTTATATATTCTAAAAAAAATTGCCTCGGTACTTGTCTTTAACCGAGAATTGGTATCTAGCTTTCCAACCCCAGGACCTACATCGTGCTTCAGTTGGAAGATTCGATCACATTTAAAACGTGAACATACTTCGTTCATATGGCAATAATCCATTCAATGAAAACTCAAAATGCAGAATCCATAGGGACTGCAATTCGCAATAATATACGCAATATAGAGAGCGATTACAATATGCGGACTATACAAAAAGGTAGAGCTAATTGAAAATTTAGTAAGAAATGGATTCATATCCTCCGAATATTCTTCCGAAGCCTTCAAGATACTTAAACCGTAGGAGTACTATGTGCAATAGCGATTAATTAATCAATCTGTGGGTTGGGGAAATTCTAAGTGGAGGTAATTGAATTCAGTTAGTAGATCGGAATTCCAAAAGGGTTTTGTCTTCCTAGCATGGTACAATAAAAAGGTAAGGTAGAGCTCCCAGCTGATTACAATTTTTTTCTAAGTGTGCCCGACTTCTGCCAATTTTGTGTATGTATTTGTTGTTTTGAAACATAAAAACAAAATATTTTCAAAATCAATGATTGGAAGAAACTTAAATTGCGGGGCGTGCATTAATAATATTAACGAGATTTACCATGGAATTGAAATATTGAACACTTAGGATCATATTTTTGAGAGAACATCCAGGCATTTCATCCATCTTTCGCATTATTTGACTCCTTTTAGAAATGAACAAAAAATATCAAATAAATTAAAACAACTTGTTTCCTATAATTTTGAATAATTCTGATAGGTCGCGGGCATAGCGTCAGGGCTGTATTTCTGCAGTTTTACGAAGCTGTTCTACCTCCTTATTGTATCATGGTTCCTAGGCCAAATTTACACAAAGGGCCTCAAATATTTTGCTCTATATATCGAAAAAGTGTCATAGTTATATATTTGATACAGTCCTATGGGCATCATGTGGATCCATTAAACTATGTATTACGCCGATCCACGTTTTGGTACAGCCCCATATAAGAGTATACCCCGATTTCATGTAGTTTTTATATTTTATCCATATTTTTATATCCTCGGTCATATGGCTACAGAGGGTATATATCATTTGGTTGGGTGAACACTTGCCTCATCGAAATTTTAGACCCTTGGTCTCTTTGGTCCTAGTCCGTCCGCCTGTCTGTGTAGTAGTGAGTATCCGATTTTGTAATATTATTGTCTAATTTCGATCGAATTCGGAGATGGGCAACTTCGGTTCACTCCTTCTGGTACATCCCCCACAAAAAGTCCAAATTTTCAAAGAAAAGTTATTTCATAGAAACAGAAAGAATTTTTGTTCAAACCTTGCACATCCCAATATTTGTAGGACAGGTGCGAAAATAAACAATATAAGCCCACTTCATCATGTACCTCCCCCACAATGGGTCAAAATTTGAAAAAATTATCACTTTTATAAAATGCGTAATAAGCATTATATTTTTTTCACATCATCTCACGTCCCAATATTTTTATTACCACAATTTCATATATGAAGATAGGACATATCCTTTTGACACCTCATCCCGGCGAGTCAAAATTTTAAATGACCATGAAGCTCCTAAAACTCGAAATGATCATCCGATTTCTTTCAATTTCGTCACACCTCAATATATCTATCAACACAATATCTGTTGTGAAGAAATAAGAGATCGGTTCACTCCTCCAGGTTCCTCCTATATATATATATATATATATATATATATATATATCCTTCAGGTACCTCCCTCACAAAGGGTTAACATTTTGAAGAACCCACACTCTCATACTAAATAAGCATTAGATTCATTCTAAGCTTCACACATCAAAATATTTCCACCAACACATAATATGTTATGAAGATGGAATGTATCGGTTCATTTCTTCTCGTAGCTTCCCCACAAGGGTTAAAAATTGTGTATAATAATGGTGCTGAGTCCTGTTGGAATGTCCAAGGTCTGCGGCCAAAATGTTTGTGTGCCCAAGGCTTTAATACACTCTCCAGAATATTTTCGCGATAATATTCGGCATTTATTCTCATGCCACGGTCGATTAATACCATCGGAGAGCGATCTTCGGCTGTTATGGCGACCCACACCATTACCATGGCCAGCGCTTGAGTTCTTGTGGCCAACCGAAGTTGCACATTTTCAGCTGGCCTCTTTGGCAAATTAAACACGATCATTTTGTTTGTTTATAAAATGTTGGACAACGAATGTTTTCTCATCGGAGGAAATCAAATTCGGCAGTTCATCACTTTCGGCCAAGCGAAGCAACTCTTTAGCTCTTTTGAATCTATTTTCTTTCTGTTGCGGTCTAAGTTCTTGCATATTTTGGGATTTCAATGGCTTTACCTCGAGCTCATTTTTCAACATTTGCCGAATGAAATAATGCGATATGTTCAGCTCATGAGCCATTTTCCGGCCACTGCGACGCAGGTTTCAATCAAGTCGCTTCTTTATTTTTCGAACCATTTCTACTGATGTTGCTGTTTTCTTCCGTCCACTTCCTTGACGTCGGGCTACGCTACCAGTATCACGGTAACGAGCAAACGATTAATACACAAATTAATTCTGGAGTGCTCTAACGATAGCCACTTGTGGTTTTCCAGGCAAATATAAAGAAATCACACTATCACGCTTGAATTCCATCACGAATAACTTTTTTTCTGTACGCTAATAAACAACATAATGAGCTGTCTGTGAGGGTCGAGTGGCTTAGAAATGACTGCAGTCTGAAGTTGGTTGCAGTTTTTTCATCTCACCTGTATATTTTTATAACTATTACAAAAATTGGAAAACTTCGGTCCACTGTAGCTGGTACGTCGCGCATATTTAAACAGTTTCCAAAAATGATCACATATTTCGTTTAAAGTACAAATCAAACACCTTGTAGTATTTATGTCAGACTTAGCAATATTGGCCAACCCTTTTGGAACCTCAACCGTAAAGGGTAGAATGCTTGAATAATCATTACTCCATATATTTTTAAACTAAATGACATTGACTGAATGTATACATCTGTCGTCAAAACCGACTGATATTTTCTTTTAATCGTTCAAACTAAATTTGACAGATTGTGGTAAATTTAATTTTCAAAATTTTATAAGAATAGATCCACGTTTTGGTGTAACTTTAATCTGACGGTAATAAGTGGAAGGAAGTCTTGGTCGCATTTCTCAGTCGATTTGATCCTTTTGCTTCTAAGGGGGATAGAAATCCTCTTCCTCCTCGTTGCAATGTAGGTCAATGTTTCATCACAATAAATGCCGAATATTACCGCTAAAATATTCTGGAGGGTGTATTAAAGCCTTGACCACGCAAACATTTTGGCAAGGTCTGCGGCCAAATTCCAACAAGACTCAGCACGCGCCACCAAGAATGATTACAAAATGAGGATCCTCGCGTCATTTCCAGCGCACAATAGCCACCAAAATCTCCGGATTCTATTGTGTGTGGAGAATTTTGGAAAGCAAGGTTGGCACCAAAAATACCCAAGTGTCGAACACCACAAACAAGCGCTTCTCCGGGAATGGGCCAAAATAGCACAGAGCAACATTCGGGAAGCGTGTGACGGTTTCATTGGCCGTTTGAAGATCATATTTCGTGCCAAAGGTGACCAATTAGAACAAATCTAAACTTATTCTAAAATTTGATTATATTTCCGACATTTGTTGCTTTCATTCAATAAAATTTAAAAAAAAATGTAAAAAATATGCCGTTGGACTTTGTTGCAGTTTTTCTATCTCACCCTATATAATAAAAGAATAGCCGGTCTTGACCATATTTTTCAATGGTTTTGGCTTAAATAGGTACATATTCTCGTATATAACTGTACATCACAGATCTATAGTGCAACAATTAGATCAATAAAAAGACAATTATGTCTGTCTCTTCCTCCCTACATCTCATCATGTGGAATGTTATGCAGTGGTGTCCACTGTTTTCGTCTGCATCTTCTTCACATTTCATTGCTGAGAAATAAAAATGGCATTTCGTAATTAAATGGATTATAGCGAATACCATCACGTACGTAACCCAATAAGATAGGACATCCGAGTCCCGTTGAATTCGTCCCGTACAATTCGTTGTTATCTCAGTTTTAGATTATTTAAAAATTCCTTTCAATACATGTTTGTGTTTAACATTACGGAATGTCCCGATAACAATGTCTTCGTCTGCTTTGTTTTTGCCAATGTCCTGTTGTCTTGTCATGTCTTTCATTTCATTTGGAGGAAAACAACGGCGACGACGACAACGACAACAACAGTGGCCATAACAACCAAACAAACCTCTAACATCATGTCCACAAAATTGTTTGGAAATTTCCACTACTGCTGCTGGATGTGTTCAGGCAAAACCCTAAACTGCAATAGGTATAACAGCGAAACTATTGTTGTTGTTTCTTCTATTGTTTTTCGTTCGTTAAAGGAGTCTTCCCTATGCCCAGAGTCCTTAGATCATCACATTTTGTTATTGTATTATTGTGCTGGGCATACGTCTGTACGAGTGTGTATGTAGACTTTAAATAAAACCGCTGTGCCAGCAAACAACGAAACCGGCAAACAAACCAAAAGCCAAAAGAAACCAGGTAACGTCCCGACTGGCAAACATACCGCGCGGACAATGTAAAGCAATTAGTTTATTTCGTTCGTTGCACATGAATGGATAGAAGGCTTCTCACACAAAATGCACAATCAAACTTTCTTATCTAACGCCACCAAGGCACGCTTGAATGTAACAAACAACCAACAACAACAACATTAGCAACTAAGCAATTCCAAAAGATAGCAACACCTTTTACGATGAATTTAAACGGACAGCCATTTTGTCTGTTAGCGTTTCCAGCAATTATTTTTAACTTCAAAGAATTTACTTGCCTTGTCTTTCTGCTGCTAATGTTCGAGAACTGATAGGTATTTAAAGCCTACGAAATTGTGTGAGGTATTTAATTTTTAACTGTATATAGTTTGTATTTACAATCTTTTTCCGTTTTCCGACAGCAAACGTTTCCTTAAAGTTTTAACTTTATTAGAGAACTTCTAATAAATAGCTGGTCAATCTAGGTTCTGCCAAGTCTATGCTCTAAAGTCAGCAACATAAGAAATACGAATAATGCATTAAGGAAGAGAAAGCGTGTTCAAAGTTTCTTTGTTTTTATCACGCTACAGTCTAAACGAATTGGGTTTCTTTGTTTTTATCACGCTACAGTCTAAACGAATTAAGATAGGAAGCTAAAATTTTGCACATATCTCTCTTTTGTCTGCAGGCAGGTCAAGTTCGAAGATGGGCTATATCGGTCCACGATATCGATAACGGTACCCCCCGATATTCGGTATTTTGATGATTTTTTCCACATTTTTCAACGGAATTGTCTCAAGGAGTTCCTTGTGGGTACTTTATACCTCTGCAGAGAATTATTTATATAGGTCTACAATATCGTATAGCCCCCATATAACGGTACCTCCGATATTTGGTATTTTGATGATTTTACCCACATTTTTCAACGGAATTGTCGGAAAATCCACACAAAGAGTTCCTTTTGGGTACTTTATACCTTGGCAGAGAATTATCTATGTAGGCCCACAATATCGTATAGCCCCCATGTAACGGTACCCCCGATATTCGGTATTTTTATGATTTTAGCCACATTTTTCAATTGAATTGTCTGAAATTCCACAAAAGGAGTCCCTTGTGGGCATTTTATCTCCTCAAAAAGAATTGTCTATATAGGCCCACGATATTGTATATCCCCCATATAACTGTAACCCCCGATATTCGGTATTTTGATGATGTTAGCCACGCTTTTCAATGGAATTGTCTTAAAATCAACACAAGTAGTTCCTTGTGAGTACTTCACCCCCTGAGAGAGAATTGTCTATACAGGTCCACGAATCGTATATTCCCCATATTCGGTATTTTATGATTTGACCCACATTTTTCATCGGAATTGTCTGAAAATCCACACAAGGAGTTCCTTGTGGGTACTTTATACCTCGGCAGAGAATTATCTATATAGATCCACGATATTGTATAGCCCTCATATAACGGTACCCCCGATATTCGGTATTTTGATGTTTTTAGCCATATTTTTCAACGGAATGGTCGCAAGGGGTTCTTTGTACACAAGGGGTTCTTTGTGAGCGCTTCACCCCCGACAGAGAATTCTCTATATAGGTTAACGATAACGTATAGTTCCCATATAACGGTACCCCGCGATATTCGGTATTTTGATGATTTTAGCAACATTTTCCAATCGTATTGTGTGAAAATCCACACACGGAGTTCCTTGTGAGTACTTTACACGCAGACATAGATTTGTCTTTATAGGTCCACAATATCGTATATCCCCCCATATATCGGCACCTTCCTATATTAGATATTTTAAAGATTTTAAAAGAATTTTTATTGGATTTTATTTTTTTGAAAATTTTCTAATTCGTTTCAAATGGTGGAGGGTATTCAAAGTTCGGCCCGGCCGAACTTACTGCTTTTTTACTTGTTTCTAATATCATAATGAATTCTACTATTTGCATAACGACTAGGCCCAGGTATATAAAAATGTTTTTTTTTCGTGTTTATTTGGAGCTTCTTTCGAAACGATCTTAACCACTTTTGTTCGGTTGGGCTGAATTTTTATATCTTTCAAAATTCGAAATCTTGATTAATGACCAATTTGGCTGTCCTCAAAAAAAGGTCCGTTATGTTAACTAATTTTGAGTGAATTTAAACTAAGAAGAAGAAATATCAATTAAAAGCTGTTTTGATTAGCAACTGGGTACTATCATGCGGAAGATATTTATGTGGATCGTGGCCTATGTAAATTCTAATTCATTTATTTTAAAAATTGTAACTTCTATCTAGGTTTCAACAAACGGGCGAACATTGTTAAATCGAACTGAAAATGAATCGAAAAGTTGACATACACTCCATTTTATATTGTAGGATGTAAATACGAACATGTAGACATATTGCTACGTACGTTATCAATGTAAATATAATAAAATCAAATTAAACAAGTAAAAAACCAGCTAAGTTCGCCCGGGCCGAACTTTAAATACCCTCCACAATTTGGAAGAAACTTCCGGAAACTACCACTTAAATGAAAAATGTTATATTGAGACTTTACGAAGACGTGGACCTACAAAATATTTTTTTTTTTGTCATAAGCTGAAATACCCATTACGAACTTCAAATACAAAATTTGAGACAATGCCGGTGAATAATGTCGCTAAAATCATCAAAATACCGAATATCGGGATGCACCGTTTTATAGGGGATATACGAAAACCTACATACGATTTTTTTGTCATAGGCTGTAGTACACATTACGAACTTTGAATACGTAATTTGTTACAATTCCGGTGAATAATATCGCATAAATCATAAAAATACCGAGAATTGGGAGGTGCCGTCATATGGGGGCTATACGGAGGCGTGGACCTGCATACCAAAATTGTTGTAATAGCCTGTAGCACCCATTACGAACTTAAAATACGAAATTTGAAATAATTCCCGTAAATAATGTTGCTAAAAACATGAAAATACCGAATATCGGGAGGTACCGTTATATAGGCGCTATACGAAGAAGTGTACCTGCATAAATTTTTTTCCATAGCCTGTAGAACCCATTACGAACTTGAAACACGAAATTTGAAATAATTCCGGTAAATAATGTCGCTAATATCATGAAAATACCAAATATCGGGAGGTACCATTATATGGGGGCTATACGAAAACGTTTACCGACAAGGCCCATTTACGAACTTAACCTGCCTACTGGTAAAAAGAAATTTATACTTCTTTGTCAATTCGTTCGAAAGATAGCGTGATTGCAGCAGACAGACGGACATCGCTTGATCGTCTTAGAATTTTACGCTAATTCAGAATATATAAAGTATATAGTATATAAAGTATAGTATATATAGTAGGGTCTATTAGGAATATTTCGAGGAGTTACAAACGGAATGACAAAGTTAATATACCCTTCATAGAATGGTGGATGATATAAAAAGTAAGCCTTTGATACCCTACAACACTACAATTTGTGGTACACTTTCTGCAGATCAGAAACCCTTTTTGTCTAGAATGAAAATTCACCTAAGAAACATCCCAATATCGACTACATAATAAGAGCAAATGTTTTCGAATAATCATAGATCTGGCACCAATATTTTCCATAATATATAATTTCTAAAAAAAATAAAAATCAGTACGTATAATTTGAATGGGATTTGCAAATTTTCAAAAAAAAAAAAGACAAAAAACCCAATGTAGGGATTACCGTTAAATTGGACCTAAGCAATTTTGGCATTACGAAATTGAAATACGAAACTTTAAACAATTCCGGTGAATAATGTACCTAAAACAATAAAAGGAAGTATATATGGATCTTCGTGTCTCGCCGAGCTGAGTCTATCTAGCTATGTATGTCCGTCCGTCTGTTCATGTTAATTTGTAATCAAGCTACAGGTCGCAATTATGAACCGATCCTCACGAAATTGAAAATGGAGGTGGGGCTAAGGTCAGAATAGAATCCTATTTCTTTTGGAGATGATCACATAATATTTAGGGGTTGAAATGGACCAAAAACTGATAAATTCCTGATTTTGCAGTTGCTCTATTGGTCGCAATTATGGACCAATCAAAGCGGAAGTTAGCATGGGGCTAGAGCTTAGGGCTGGGCAGATGCCTTCCAATTTTGATGGTCATCGGGTAATGTTTAGTGGGTGAAATAGGCCACAGCATTTGTGTTAAATAAAAGTCAAATTTTCCATTAAACCACGAATATTTTTAATCCCTAATTTAGACCGTTATGTAGATGCCGATTGTAAATATATCGGTTATATATAGCGAAATATATACAATGTGTATATACAAAGGAACGGGATGTTAGCTAGAATGCTTATATCTCAAGAATGGCTGGACCGATTTTGACACATTTTGTCAATTCATAAAAGTATAAAATCAAAAAAAAAAAAAAAAAAATCGCAGAAAAATATGTCAATAAGGATGTTGATATAGATTTTGTAGTATTTTGTGAATTTTTTTTTTTATTTTTATCGCATGCGATTTTTTCTATTTGACTTATAATATTTTGTAATATTTTTTTCTCCTTACAACACAGGTAGGGGCTATTATATAAGTATTGCAAATATCGTCCGATCCTCACGAAAATTTTCACAAGGGTAGGGTTGGGCTTAGAAGGGCTAGGCCTATTGTTTTCAAAGATGTTCGCAATATATTAGGGTTGAAATGGACCAACAACTAAAAATTTTCCTGATTTTGCAGCCGCAATAAATTAGAGTTTAGGACAGCAAGTGGAATGCACAACTACTTTTGTGTGAAAAAATTTTTAGGGGTTCAATGAACCAAAAACAGAAAAAAATTCCTTATCACACAATTGAAGCCAATCGGCACGCTTGAGAAGAGAGTTAAGGTCAGGGAAGGATTTAAGCATTTTGGATGGAAAATGGACCACAACAACTAACAGCATGACGGAGTGCTTAAATATTGGGCAAATGTCCCTGGTCAGGTCAGTGCTCCGTGACATAATTTCAAAAGCGAAATCTTCCAAAATCGAGCTGGATATAAGGGGGCTTCCAACATATGGTAGTGTTGTAGGGTATCACATGGTCGGCCCCACACGATTATAGCCTTTGCTTACTTGTTTAAATTTGTCTTTTATTATTGAAGTGTACAATATTTTTTCACCTTGCAGCAAAGATTGGTGTTATCGTATACAGATTTCAATTATTGTCCGATCCTCACGAAAATTTTTACAAGGGCTAACCCTTGACTCAGAAGGGCTAGAACTATTGTTTTCAAATATGTCCGCAATATATTTAGGAGTTAAAATGAACCAACAACTAAAAATGTTCCTGATTATGCAGCCGTTATAAATGTCACAAATAGAAGCCGAAGGACACGAAATCTCGCATGAAGTTAGAGTTTAGAACAGCGGATAGAATGGACCACTGTTTTCGTGTGAAAAATTAACAGCTTTACTTACAGGCGATATCCGAAATACACAAAAAGCGAACTGCTGGCGTTTTTGTGCTGATTTCGTTGACGAATATAGCCAAATATCGTAGATAAGCAAATCATACAAATGAGTCTAAATTTGAAGATACAGAGGGACCTTTTGGTTTTGGAGATGATCGCAAAATATTTAGGGGTTCCAATGAACCAATAACAGAAAAAATTTCCTGATCACACAATTGAAGCCAATCGACACGCCTGAGAAGAGAGTTAAGGACAGGGAAGAATTCTAACATTTTGGATGACCATTCGATTATATTTACCTATAAAATGGAGCACAACAACTTACAGCATGACGAAGTGCGTAAATATAAAAAAAAAAAATGAGTTGAAAAGACTACAGCATAAACCGGTTCTCCGGTTCTGGTATTAAACACTAAAACTATGGACGAGCAACACCGTCCGGTCAGCTAGCTTACTTACAACTTACAACCACAACGTATTAACATTCATATTTAATTTGGTTTTACCGATGCGTTTTGTACTATTTTTAACAACTTAGGAAATTCGAAAATTCATAGACCCGGAGTTTTATATAAAGGAAATCAAATTATAAAATTTAAGCTCCATTAAGATTATATGGTATTTCACGAAAATAGAAATAAATCAAAATCATATCTATGGTTTATTTTTCTGTACTACAATCTGCAAATATCCCTCCTTTTAGATAGATTTTCCTCAAAAATCTTTCGGCTTCACCCTTTCATGGCCATACAATTGAATGAAGATTTCATCAACATTCCCACACTTTTTACATTATTTTTCATTACATTTCACATTATCATTATTTTCGTTTTTCGATTTTTTTCATTCATTCATTGTTTGTATTGATTAAACCATAATGTCGAACACAAAAGCATGGCAAAATGTACACCCTTAACCAAACGAAGTTCGTAGAACATTTTGGTATTGAAAGCATTGATGTCGGTCGGTTCTTTTCGATTATTGTTGCTTTTATATAGGACTTTTTGCCTAGCTGATCAATGATTTCCGCCCTCCCCCTCTTCCACAGAGAATTGAAGCGTCAGACTCCAAATTTGTACATTTTGTTGTTTACTCTTTCCAGAATTCTGCGTAGGACAAATGGGACAGAGACAATGATTTTATGGTTCAACTGTTGTTCTATTGTTAGGTGATTATCAGAGATACGGGCACGCACAATGCTCGGCAGTTACAATGACTAAATACCGTAACACCGGCGAACAAAAAAGTATTTCAAGCTCCCATTGTCATCGGGAAATGTACACAAGAGCGCAACAATGATGTTAGGGGTTTTGGCCGTAGTTGTTGTTGTTGTCGTCGTTGTTTGAAGAATGTAGAAAGTCTGGAAAGTCTTGTGTTTGAACTAAAAAAAATTGGGTGAGGCTTTAAAAAAGGGGAAGTGTATCGAAATGTTATTATTCAAAATGAAAGAGACATTATTAAATATTGACATTTAATTTTTTGTTTGTTTGTTGCCCTTATAACTGCCTTCAAATATACAAAAATGTGTTCTTAGAAATCTGATTAATTTTTAGGAAAAGAATGACAGGAGATTTTCAGAGAAAAAGGAAAAAGCGTTACTAGAATTTATTGATAACTGAAACAGAAACTACATTTCCAATTCTGTCCAAAAAATTGACAGATTATTTTGCTATTAATCAGTAAAATTGGAACTTGACACCTACAATTTTATCATTATTCTGCACGGGAATTTGGAATTTAAAGCAATAAATTAACACTCAAATTTGCTTTAAACCCTATAATACAAGAAAAACACAACAACAACTACCATATGTTGCAAGATCCTGATATTCAATTCGTTTTTTTAAGATTTCGTTTTTGTTTCGTTTCGTCATAATGCCTTGTCCAGATGCTACCCTTAGGTTTTTGACAGTCTTTGTCGTATTGTTAGGTATTGTTAGGTATTCAAAGCAATTTTACACGAAAGTTGTGGTCCATTTCACCCGCGAAATATAATCCAATGGTCATCCAAAAAGCTCGACTTCTTTCCACCCTTAACTCTCTTCTAATGCAAAATTTCGTGTTGATTGGTTTTCAATTGTGACCTGTAGATAATTGCAAAATCAGGAAAATGTTAATTTTTTTGGTTCAGTTGAAGCCCTGAATGTAAATCTTCAAAAACAATTGGCGTTAATTCTGACTCTAAACCTACCTCCAGGCAACATTTGGTGAGGATTGGATAATAATTGCGACCTATAATACCCTCAACACAGTGTTATAGGGTGTAAGAATAAAAAATAAAATAAAAAAAGTAAGCAAAGGCTATAGTCGTGCAGGGCCGACTATGTTATACCCTACAACACTACAATATGTTAGAAGCCCCCTTATGTCCAAATCCATATTGGAAGATTTCGCCTTTGCAATTAGGATTTTCACTAGGGATATTTGCCCAATATTTATGCACTCCGTCGGGCTGCTAGTTGTTGTAGTCCATTTTACAGCTAAATATAATCCAATGGTCATCCAAAATGCTAGAATTTTTCCCTGTCCTTAACTCTCTTCACAGGCGTGTCGATTGGCTTCAGTTGTGTGATCGGAAAAACATTTCTGTTTTTGGTTAATTTGAACCCCTAAATATTTTGCAATCATCTCTAAAAGCAAGAAGCCCCTTTGTATCTCCAAATTTAGACTCATCTATATGATTTGCTTGTCTACGATATTTGGCTATATTAGTCAACAAAATCAGCATAAAAAGCCAGAAGTTCGCCTTTTGCGTATTTCGGATATCGCCTATAAGTAATGCTGGTATTTTTTCACACAAAATTAGTGGTCCATTCTACCCGCTGTCCTAAAGTCTAACTTTATGCGAGATTTCGTGTCCTTTGGTTTCTATTTGTGACCTTTATAACGGCTGCAAAATCAGGAAAATTTTTAGTTGTTGGTCCATTTCAACCCCCTAATATATTGCGGACATCTTTGAAAACAATAGGCCTAGCTCTTCTGAGCCCAGCCTAACCCTTGTGAAAATTTTCGTGAGGACTTATATAAATCCTCAACCTGTGTTGTAAGGGGAAAAATATTACAAAATATTATAAGTCAAATTGAACAAATCGCATGCGATAAAAAATATTAAAAACTGAAAAATGCCACAAACTACTACAAAATCTATATTATCATCATTATTGGCATATTTTTCTGAGTTTTTTTTAGATTTTATACTTTTGTGTCAAGAGGGTATTCTGAATTGACAAAATTTGTCAAAATCGGTCCAGCCATTCTTGAGATATAAGCATTCTAACTAGCACCCCCTTCCATTATATATATTTCGATATATATATAACCGATATATATCCGATATATTTACTATCTGCATCTACGTAACGGTCAGAATTGACCTGTTCGTCTCTTTGTGATTTCGCCGGGATCAAAAATATTTGCGGTTTAATGGAAATTTTTATTATTTAACACAAATGTTGTGGCCTATTTCAGCCACGAAATATTACCCGATGACCATCAAAATTGGGAGGCTTCTGCCCAGCCCAAAAGCTCTAGCTCCATGCTAACTTTCGCTTCGATTGGTCTATAATTGTGACCTGTAGAGAAACTGCAAAATCAGGAAATTTTTCAGTTTTTTGTCCATTTCAACTCCTAGATATTATGCGATCATCTCCAAAAGAAATAGGGTCCTATTCTGACATTAACAACACCTACATTTTAAATTTCGTGAAGATCGGGCCATAATTGCGACCTGTAGAGTGATTACAAATTAACATGGACAGACGGACGGACGGATATACATAGCTAGAACGACTCAGCTCGGCGAGATAGGAAGATCCATATATACTATGTGGGAAATCAATATTTCGTGGTGTTACATAATTTTTGGCCCAGTCAAACTTATAATACCCCCAACACAAAGTGTTGTAGGGTATAAATATTAATTTTTATTGGCATCTTTTTACTTGATTTTCTTCAATTTTATTCTTTTCTGACACGAAAACAATTCCGAATCGATGAGAATTGTGAAAATCAGTCCAGCGGTTCTTGATTTATAAGCAGAATAAATAAGATATATTTATTTTACCCTAGAAACTTTTTGCAAACAATATTTGTTTGGGCCAAGGACGAAGTCTATTTTGATAATCGGATCAGATTTAGATATATAGCTCACATATATATCTTCAGCCGATTTTGGGTTAGTTGTGCTCCAAATGGCCAATAACAGTCCAAAAGTCCTGAATTTTAGCTCATACGAACGAATTCCGTCTAGAAGCAAATAGGTCAAATTTTGTGAAAATCTATTCAGATATATAGACATTTCATTTGATTTGATCTTTAAGTCCCTCACATTCGTAATATGCACTCAACAACAATGATAGATATCTTACAGAGCTCGGAAATACCTTTGCCAAATTTTATCGCGAACTGCTAAGATTTGTTTATAGCTCACATATATATATCCTATATCCGATTTCAGGTTTATTGTGCAAATAATGGCTAATATCAGACCAAATTGAGTGAATTTCGGGACGTACGTTTACATTTTGTGGAATTCGGCTCCGATATATATTTTTTTAATATAATCCTTTTCGAAATGATAACATGTACTCTATAGAAATGTTATTTGGTATAAAAGATTAAAATGTCTCCGTCAAATTTAGTGAAAATCGATTCCGAATTGGATATGTCTCCTATATATTTGTTCCCTTTGACACCAAACTGTAACTGCTCTAAAGCCAAATGTTGATAGGTGGTATGATCTACTTCAAATAAATTCCTTTGTTACGGGCGCTCTATTAAATATGCTTAGTTGTGGTATCACATAGTCGGCCCTACCCGACTTTTGACTTTTCCTTACTGGTTTTATATACAATAGATTTATAAACATACATTTTGATAAGAAATAATTTTGAAAAAAAAAAACTAAATTAAAAATAATTTTGAGAAATAAATAAATAAAAACTAAATTATTCCAAATGGCTAAGTTCGTCAACGAAATCAACATCAATATAAAGATCAGAGGTGCGTATTTCTTATACTTGTGACTCCGGTAGTTTTTCACTCAACATGATCGTCCATTTCACCAGCAAAATATTACCCAACGACCATCCAAAATGCATCAAAATGGTTGAGCGCTGTTCTATCTTTTAACAGCATAAAATATTTTATGTCTATTAATCCTTAAGTGGGAACTGTAGTACGACGATTGCAAAGTCTATTTTGCGAAAATATAATTTAATTTGCAGTTTTTCCAAATTTGTAGGATTCTTTCCTAAACTCTGTCTCCTTGCTAAATTCTGAGTCAATTGGTCTAT
Source organism: Musca domestica (assembly GCF_030504385.1). Taxonomy (NCBI): domain Eukaryota; kingdom Metazoa; phylum Arthropoda; class Insecta; order Diptera; family Muscidae; genus Musca; species Musca domestica. The sequence goes on along the minus strand of NW_026712344.1, from coordinate 7,503,941 downwards.
AATTGTGTGAGCAAAGAGAAAGAGTTTTCTGTTTTTTAGTTCATTTCAAATTCAAACTATTTTGAAATCATCTCCAAAAACAACAGGCGTCTATTCTGACCTTAACCCCACCTCCATGCAAAATTTCGTGAAGATCGGACCATGATTGAAACTGGTAGGCTGATTACAATTTAAAATGTACGGACGGATGGTCGGGCACACTAGAGCTAAAGCGACTCAGCTCGGCGAGTTATGTCTGGCATCAATATTTCGCAAAGTTATATAATTTTTGACAAATCTTTTTTTTTTCAATTTTATTCTTCTCAAAACATTCAAATGATGTATGAAAACCTTAAGCATTACACCGAACATATAATCGACACACCTATCGATAGGTATCATGTTCGCGAATATTTGCATCGATTCATTTTTTCATGTTTTAGGATTTCTGTTTAATAACTGTTCACAGTCCAATGCTATGTTGTTGGTGGATAAACTCATTATATTAATACCTAAGAAATTCATTCGTGCTTTGTTCCATTTTCCCCTTAATACCGTATGAGAAATTGATAATTGTTTATAGTCCATTTAATTATGCCCTACACCACAAGGTGGTCAGAGTATTATGTCTTTGTGCATTTGTTAGTAACAGGCAATAGGAAACGAGATAGACCCATAGTTCCTTTTGATGATCTGCATAGAATCACATTCTGAGTCGATTTATGCATGTCCGTCCGTCCGTCTGTCCATACATTTTTGTAAACAAAGTACAGTTCGTATTTATTGCCCTATCTAGATGAAATTTTGCACAAATCATTTGTTTGGCCCAAGGGCGAACCCTATTGAAATTGGAGATAATCGGTCAAAATTTAGATATAACTCCCATATATATAATATCAGCCCGAATAGTATGGAATTTTGCACGTACGATCAGATTGGACCTGAAAATAAGTATGCCAAATTTGATCGAAATCGGTTCAGATATAGATATAGCTCCCATATATATTGTTCATCCGATTTGTTATTTTTGTCTTCCGCAGCCGTAATACGCACTCTGTAACAACAATATTTAGGGAAATATATCCAATGCAGCTCAGAAATACCTTTGCTAAATTTTATCGAGATCGGTTCAGATTTGGATATAGCTCCCATATATAACTTCGTCCGATTTACCTTTTATTGTGCACCAAAAGTCTAATATCAGCCCGAAAAACATGGAATTTTGCACATACAACCAAATTAGGCCTGAAAACAAGTGTGCCACATTTGAATCGGTTCAGATATAGCTATAGCTCCCATATATACTGTTCATCCGATTTGTTATATTTGTTACCCACAGCCGTAATATGCACTCCGTAACAATGATATTCAAGGATATGTATCAAATACAGCTCAGAAATATCTTTGCCAAATTTTATCGAGATCGGTTCCGATTTGGATATATCTCCCATATACATTTTTATCCGATTTCAAATTAATTGTGCACCAAATGGGCTATACAATTCCGAATTTAAAAGATACAAATGCTTCGGCATATTTAGTCCTTTGAACTTTAAATTATAATTATAATCATAGCGTGTATGATTGAATTCTCCCATTAAAACTTTTAATTGTTATGCGGAGCTCTACTAAATTAGCAAAGTGGTGTGGGGTATCATAAAGTCGGCCCGCCCGACTTAAAGACTTTTTTTTACTGATTTTTTTATGTTTTAGGATTTCTGTTTAATAACTGTTCACAGTCCAATGCTATGTTGTTGGTGTATAAACTCATTATATTAATACCTAAGAAATTCATTCGTGCTTTGTTCCATTTTCCCCTTAATGCCGTAGGAGAAATGGATAATTGTTTATAGTCCATTTAATTTTATTTATGCTAATAATTTGTTGTCATTGAGCAGTGTTGCCTGTAATATCTATAAATTGAACAATTATAATTGGTTTACATCAAGTATCGAGTGGAATTACAGAACTAATAATATTGGCAATAAATATGTTAGCATAACAATCTAAGGAATTCGGTTCCATTAACTTATTTGATATGCAAATTAATTCGACGACGGCATTAAATTAATACAAATTTAACTCTTTTAATATATAAATATTTTCTTTACATTTCATCATAAGCTCATTCTCAACACTGCCTTCCCTGCTACAGAATTTTATTCCCATATATGTATATAAATACATATATGTCCCCCTTAATAGCCTCTGAGTATCAATGATTAATGACTCGATTATTATTATGAATATATGAACACTCCATTCTCAGTTCGGTTTTGTTTCCCATTTTCGTGGCCATTATAAATGTGCATGTAATTATAGGATAAAATAAAAAAAAGGAAAAATATATTCAACAAAATTTACTGCAAAGAAATGTCTCCATCCACATACAAGAACCAATGTCGTTGTATGTAAGTATATAAGTATAAACTCGAATGTTGGAAATTTTATTCAGTTCAAGTTTTTGGTGTCACTATACACATAAATTATCATGCCAAAGTAATGAGGAAAATCGATTTTTAAAGGGTGTCTTATAAATAACACTTTTTTGTGTGGTGCGGTCCATATTAAATATATGGTAATGGAAGTTTAAAGAATAAAAATAAATAAATGTGTAAGGCTGAATTATTATACATATATTAAATAAAAACAAGTAAGCAAAGGCTATAGTCGTGCGGGGCCGACCATGTGATACCCTACAACACTACAATAAGTTAGAAGCCCCTCATGCCCAAATCCATTTTGGAAGATTTCGCTTTTGAAATTATGTCACGAAGCACTGTCCAGATATTACCCTTAGCATTTTGACCAGGGATATTTTCCCAATATTTATGCAATCCGTCGTGCTGTTAGTTTTTGTGGTCCATTTTACGGCTAAATATAATCCAATGGTCATCCAAAATGCCAGAATTCTTCTTAATTATCTTCTCAGGCGTGTCGAAAGGCTTCAATTGTGTGATCAGGATTTTTTTTTGTTTTTGATTAATTTGAACCCCTAAATATTTTGCGATCATCTCCAAAAGCAAGAGGCCCCTCTGTGTCTTCAACGTTAGACTCATTTATATGATTTGTTTGTCTACTATATTTGGCTGTATTCGTCAACGAAATCAGCATAAAAAAGCCAGAAGTTCGCCTTTTGTGTATTTCGGATATCGCATGTAAGTAATGCCGGTACTTTTTCACACACTGTACCCGCTGTCCTAAACTCAAACTTTATGCGAGATTTCGTGTCCTCTGGTTTCTATTTGTGACCTTTATAAGGGCTACAAAATCAGGAAAATGTTTAGTTGTTGGTAGTTTCAACCCCAATAATAATATCAATATATTGCGGACATATTTGAAAATAATAGGCCTAGCGCTTCTAAGCCCAACCCTACCCTTGCGAAAATTTTCGTGGGGATCGGACGATATTTGCAATCCTTATATAATAATCCCAACCTGCGTTGTAAGGTGAAAAAATATTAAAAAATATTATAAATCAAATTGAAAAATGGCATGCGATAAAAAATATGAAAAAATAAAAATATGTCACAAAATACTACAAAATCTATATTAACATCATTATGGGCATATTTTTCTGCGATTTTTTTAGATTTCATACTTTTATGTCCAGAGGGCATTCTGAATTGACCAAATTTGTCAAAATCGGTCCAGCCATTCTTGAGAACTAACATCCCTTTCCTTCGGTTATACACATTGCATATATTTCGCTATATATATCTGATATATTTACTATAGGCATCCACGTAACGGTCCGAATTGACCTGTTCGTCTATTAGTGATTTCGCCGGGATTAAAAATATTCGCGGTTTAGTAAAAAAATTGACTTTTATTTAACACAAATATTATGGTTTATTTCACCCACTAAGTATTACCCGATGACCATCAAAATTGGAAGACTTCTGCCCAGCCCTAAGCTCTAGTCAATGCTAACTTCCGCTTTGAATGGTCTATAATTGCGACCCGAAAAGCAACTGCAAAATCAGGAATTTTTTTCAGTTTTTGGTCTATTTCAACCCCTAAATGTTATGCGATCATCTCCAAAAGAAATAGGGTTCTATTTTGACCCTATCCCCACCTCCATTCTAAATTTCGTGAAGATGGGGCCATAATTGCGACCTGTAGAGTGATTACAAATTAACATGGACAGACGGACGGACGGACATACATAGCTAGATCGACTCAGCTCGGAGATATAGGAAGATCCATATACACTTTCCTATGTGGGAAACCAATATTTCGTGGTGTTACATAATTTTTGGCCCAATCAAACTTATAATACTCCCAACACATAGTGTTGTAAGGTAAAACTACGTTCGCTTTACCAGAACCTAAATAGTTTTAAACCAAATTTGTTTCCAAAGTGGCAGAAGATTATCCTCTTTTCCTTTACACTTTTTATTTTCAAATCCACCGAAATGAGTTTAGGTTATGTAACACTTCATTCGTTTCAATAAATCTCGTGACAATCGCACATACATCCTTATATTTTATTAACAAATGACATACTTAACAAATTGTTTTCGGAAAAATGAAAAATTTCCTTAAAATAGAAAGAAACACCCCTTCAGGAAATATCTAAACAAAATCCTGATTATGTCAGTTGGTAGTAAACTGCTTGGTGGGTATGCTTTTGTGGCGTTTTGTTTTCCGAAAAGGATGTATTGTTTCCTCAACATAATATGTAGTCTTGATAGTTTTTATATGTATATAAACTAAACATGCATATACATATTTACCAATATGTGAATAGTTTCCGGCACGTTTAGCTGTGAACATGAATGTTACGTTCGTGGGAACAGAAAAAGTGAGACTAACGTGTTAAAGATAAACGAGGATGCCATTCAAAGTTATCGAAATCTAATGATACAATACAATGTGTTGGGTTTCTATGAACCAAAAATTATGTAACACCTCGAAATATTGGTCCAGCACGACCTACCTATGTCCTTCCGCCCACCTGTCGTTTTGGGATTAGGGAATAGAAGCTAAATGTTGGAGGAGATAATCGCAAAATATTTTGGGGTTGAAATGAAACAAAAAAAAAAAAAAGAACAGAATACTTTACTCATTTTGAAGTTGTTCTAGGGGTCACAATCCAGCATTTGGTTAAAGTTTAGGACTGGACAGAAGTCAACCAATTCGGATGGTCATCGAATAATATTTAGCGGCTAAAATACACCATAACTTTTATGTGAAAAATACGAACATTTCCATTATTACTTTTAATCCCGTCTACTGAAACACGCTTCATGTCGCAATTATAGTCCAATCGTCACGAAATTTTGCATGGAGGTGGGGCTTAGGTCAGAACAGAGCCAACGTAGTCTTTGGAGATCATCGCAAAATAGTTGAAACGTCCGTCAGTCCAAATGACTGACTTCCTGGTGCGCTCGATAACTTAGGAAGGGAGTACCCAATTCGATCCTAGCTTGGTATTCATGCAATTTTATTCATATTTTGCAAAACCTAATATTTGCATTAGTTCAAGGTCGGGTGCTAAAATATACAATATCGCTTGACTCCATCAAGTACCTCCCCCGTAAAGGTTAAAAATTTTCAATAATCACAACTCTCATTGTCATATTTGGCTCAACCTAATATATCTAGCAACACAAAGCTTACCATGAACATGAAAAATATCAGATAACACCTTCAGGTACCTCACAATTGGTTAACATTTTGAACTATTATATATCTCGGGAAATAAGCACCCGATTATCTGCAAATTTCACACATCCCAATATTTTTATACCATCCACCATTTTATGGAGGGTATATTAAGTTTGTTATTCGGTTTGTAACTCCTCGAAATATTCATAATAGACCCTACAAAGTATATATATTCTGTATCGGCGTAAAATCTAGCGATGTCCAAAGGAATTGAGACAGAAGGCTAAAATTTTACAAACATGAATAGTTCACCAGTAGGCGGGTTAAGTTCATAAATGGACCATGTCGGTTCACGTTTTCGTATAGCCCCATATAACGGTACCTCCCGATATTCGGTATTTTCATGAATTATTTCAAATTTCATAATTAAAGTTCGTAATATGTATTACAGCCTATGACAAAAATGTTTTTATGCAGATCCACGTCTTGGTATAGCTCTCATATAACGGTAGCTACCGATATTCGGCATTTTCATGATTTTAGCGAAGTTCAATCAAATCGGAGTCGTTCAAATTTTGTATTTAAAGTTCGTAATGGCTGCTACAGCCTATGACAAAAAATATCAAAGGCAGGTCCAGGTCTTCGTATATTTCCATATAACGGTTCATTTAAGTAGAAGTTTTCGACATTTTTTTTTCTTCAAGTTCCTTCAAAATTGTTGAGGGTATTAAAAGTTCAGGCCGGCCGAAATTAGCTATATTTAACTTGTTATTAACAAAAATCTGGTGTGAAAATGGGATATATCCGTCCTCTTCTTCTTGTACCTCCCCCACAACTGGTCAAAATTTTGAATAAATACATCTCTCATAAAATATATATTATGTCTCTGCACTTGTATGATTTATATCACACCTAGGTTATATACGAAATGGTTAATATTGGCCCAATTCTGACCCTTAATAAGGGTAAACAGGTCGACCAATAATAACTCAAAGCTCAGGGTATACATCTATCAGCAAAAGCGATTGATACTTTTTACTTGTCCTTTAATATTCTGTTATATTTTTTTATTTGTATATTTTCATCATATTTATCGGGTGAGATTTTTTCAATTTGACTTACAATAATGTGTTGTACATTTTGTTCTATTTAATACTACTCTATTTAATACTCTCTTATTTATCTGATTTTTCACGGGTTATGATCAGAATAGAAGCCTATTGAATTATCCAAATAATTTAGGTTCCTAATGGTCCAAAAACCCAGTTGCCCTGCAGTTCTCAACTAAGTGAGAACATGGTGAGAATTCCGATGCTCGTGTTCCATGATCTATAAATAATTTTGCAAGTCCTAACCCATCAGAATATTTATTGGCAGCCAGTTTCTTATACTGTCTTCAAATACTCTATTCTGTTTATTGTAGTACTTTAGACATTATTTTCCATAACGAAATATATATAGAAAATAATATATAGAAACTAACTCCTGCAAAACTCTGTACATTTACCTCGTACAGCAACTCATTTCGTCACCACTGTATTCATCATCTAGAGTATTATCAGCACGTCTACTTGTTGTCTTGTAACACCTTAAAAATACTCATATTCTGAAACAAACACCGGCCATAACGGACAAGGAAAATGACAGAAGACGGAAAACAGCTAAAATGACAAAATCACTCAGAAAAAAGAAAACGCCAAATACGGCAACATTAGCGGGAATCAGATACATATGGTACATCACTACTTTCAGCCAAATTCTATGCTCCATAACGCGTATACTGGGAGCTACGAGCCACTATTAGAAGCGCAAAGTAAGCGTTAAAGAAATTCACAATACAAAACGACGCGATACTCTAAAATACAAACAGAAACAGACATGAAACATGTTTTCGAAGCAAGCAGACGGGCAAGCTTTATGCATTCATTGGGTTATGGAATATGGAAAACACCATTTACATAGACCACGACCATAAACTCGCACACACACAGACAATCGTCAGTGAAGGAAATGACAATGACTGTAGCGCAAAGTGACGGCTATCCAGCGAAAATGACATCAGCTAGGCGTGCAACATCATTAGCAAGATGAAACAATGATGGCAAAATATTTAGTTTCATCCATGTTTTGGGATTTATTTTCGACCAAAAACTGGTGAGATTTTTTTGATGAACACGACGTAGTAAAGAAGCAAAGGCTGTGGTCCCATTCTGATTTTTTCGTTTGTTAGAGATATGAACAAAGTATTAATTTCCATTTTAAAGGTTGGATATTGTCATAATTACGTTCTACTGCTGAAACAATCCTAATAAATGTAAAACAAATATTTTCCCGAAAACTAGGTTCAATAAGAGACCAACCATGTATTTTAATTAATGTGTTTGGCCCATTTCATTCTTGATGTAATGCCCGATTTCTGACTATGTAATAAAATACAACGTTCTCTCGATCTAAAGTATTTTGGGTGTTTCAGTTTCCCAAAAATGCCTTATCCCTGGTAAATATTACGATTTTTCCTAACTAATTAATAAAGTTGTGTTTACAAAAATAGTTGATTAGGCCTGCGTATTTTTCAATAAAATACCTACAATATCACAAATGAAATCCCGATACAGTTTTCCAAAAATGTAATTATACCCTGTAGCACTATATGTTGGGGTATTATTACTTTTTTGTAGAAAATACGAATGTTCCCAATAAACCGCGAAAATTTTCCAGCCAAGTTTTAAATATACGAACAGGTCACTTTTGACGGTCACATTGATGCTGATATCCAAGATATCGCATATATTGCAATTTACATTTTTTAAAATTTATATTAAGGGTTTCAATGGGACAAGCAAATTACATCGTCCCTGATTTTCCAGTCGATCTACAGTTTAGGACAGGGCAGAAGTCTAGCATTTTGGATTATACAGGGTGAGTTAAAAAACTGCAACAAAATCAAACGCCAAATTTTTTTTTTTTTTTTTTTAAATTTTATTGAATGAAAGCAAAAAATTTCGGAAATAGCATCGAATTTTAGATAAAGCTTAGATTTGTTTGAACGAGTTATGGCCTTCAAACGGCCAATGAAACCGTCACACTCTGCCCGAATGTTGCTCTGCGGTATTTTGGCCATTCCCGGCGAAGCGCTTGCTTGAGGTGATCGTCACTTTGGTATTTTTAGTGCCAACCTTGCTTTCCAAAATACTCCAGAAAAAATAGTCCAACGGATTGGTATCCGGAGATTTTGGTGGCCATTTTTGGCCATGGAAATGAAACGAGGAACCTCATTTTGTAACCATTCTTGGGACAAAAAAGATTTATTCACATTTAAATGCTGGAGTGCTCTAACGATAGCCACTTGTGGTTTTCCAGCCAAATATAAAGAAATCACACTATCACGTTTGAATTCCATCACGAATAACTTTTTTCTGAAAAATTCTCATCAAAATTCTGTTGTACGCTTGTGAACAATATAATGTGCTGTCACAGCTGTCGGACGAGTGTCTTAGAAATGATAGCAGTTTGAAGTTGGTTGCAGTTTTTTCATCTGAGACTTCATAGCAATTTATGTACAATCTCATATATCAAACCAGTAAAGAAAATTTTAAAGTCGGGCGGGGCCGACTTTATGATGCCCTACACCACTTTGCGAATTTAGTAGAGCTCCGCATAACAATTAAAAGTTTTTATGGGAGAATTCAATCATACACGCTATGATTATAATTATAATTTAAAGTTCAAAGGACTAAATATACCGAAACATTTGTATCTTTTAAATTCGGACTTGTTTTGCCCATTTGGTGCACAATTAATTTGAAATCGGATGAGAATATATATGGGAGCTATATCCAAATCGGAAACGATCTCGATAAAATTTGGCAAAGATATATCTGAGCTTTATTTGATATATTTCCCTGAATATCATTTTTACGGAGTGTATATTACGGCTGTGGGTAACATATATAACAAATCGGAAGAACAGTATATATGGGAGCTATATCTATATTTGTAGCGATCTTCACCCAATTTGACATACTAGCTTCTGGACTCAATTCGGTCTTAAGTCTCAAATTTCATCCCATTTGGGTTTTTGGTGCACAATCAAAGGTAAATCGGACGAAGTTATATATGGGATCTATATCCAAATCTGAACCGATCTCGATAAAATTTAGCAAATGTATTTCTGAGCTGTATTTGATATATTTTCCCCGGCTGCGGAAGATAAAAGTAACAAGCTATAGCTATATCTGAACCGATTTCGATCAAATTTGGCATACTTATTTTCAGGCCTAATCTGGTTGTATGTGCAAAATTCCATACTCTTCGGACTGATATTACACGTTTGGTGCACAATAAAAGGCAAATCGGACGAAGATATATATGGGAGCTATATCTAAATGTTGACCGATTATCTCCAATTTTAATAGGGTTCGTCCTTGGGCCAAACAAATGATTTGTGCAAAATTTCATCTGGATAGGGCAATAAATGCGGACTTTACTTTGTTTACATAAATACATGGACAGACGGACGGACGGACATGCATAAATCGACTCGGAATGTGATTCTATGCAGATCATCAAAAGGAACTATGGGTCTATCTCGTTTCCTTTTACCTGTTACAAACAAATGCACAAAGACATAATACCCTGACCACCTTGTGGTATAAATAGGGGATGTTAGGGTAGGGTCAGAATCGAAGCCTTTTTTTAATGTATATTAAGAGGTTTAAAGGGACAAGCAAATTAAATTTTCCCTGATTTTGCAGTCGATCTACGGATCACAATTAAAAACCAATCAGCACGTAGTTTTGCATAAAGTTTAAGTTTAGGACACGACAGGACGGGACAGAACAGAAGTCTAGCATTTTAAATTATATTTACTAAATGGAATGGATACCAGCATGACAAAGGAGAGACATACATAAATCTGTGATTCTATGGAAACCTTCAAAATAAACTTTGGATTTACCTTGGTCTATATATTACAATCAACTAATCAAAGACAATGTGGTGCATTGATCTACTATCAATACGTAAAAGATAAGCTTTTTCAGTTTTATCCCCTGTTCAATAAGATACTTCATGGACACTTCCCACAATTTTTGATATTTTTCAAATAAAATTCCCTCGGCAACTCTCTTCCTTGGTCATGTTTGTAGCGTGAAGAGTTAGGCAAGAAGCTATCATGCAAAACACAATATGGTAGGATGATGTTCTTGACAACATTCAGAGACTTCCATAACAGTGTAACAGTGTTCTCCTTGCTGTCATTGTACCTTCCTCGAACAATGGTTATGTGTTGGGTGATAATGGTTGGCTGCTGTTGTTTTAAAAACAGCATAAACCCTGTTAATGGATGGAAATGGTCCAACACCACATTCATAAAAAAATATGCATAGACATGTTGACGGTCCTTACATTAGTCTCATCACAAAAGACATATGAATGTTTGGAGACGCAAATAACACAAAACGATGGTGGGCTGTCTGACTGGTTGGTTGGTGGTGTTGAGCGAAAGGCTGTCTAGTATGGATGAGTTACAAATGATAGTCAAGCAGTTTTAATAGACTTGAGGCACTTTTGCATATCTATAATAAAGTCGGTTTCTTTTCGTTTCTTTAAATTTGAATATGATAAAAGAAGTACTTCGGAAAATAAATTTCCAAGGAAAGTTTAATGTAGTTGTTCGTCGCAATATTCCTCAAATTAGAATATCAATAAATTATAATTTACATATTGTGTTTATGAAAATAATTAATTTAACCACAAAATACCATTTTTTATTGTAAACAATTAGGACGATAGTAGGTGGGTGATTCGTTTTGTTAAAGTATGATAACAATCTTCATTATTCTATAACAATGCATTTTTATCTGCTATTGAAAAAAACATGTATGAAAATTCGATATAGTCATTAAAAACGCTGTTGTTTTAATTTCACTGGAAATACCTAATGTTCTTCTGTATCAAGATCGGTTATCCTTATGGGATACCTATGATCTGAGAATATTTTCAATGAATTTCAAATATCAGATCTTCCATGGGAAGACTATTAGGACTATGAATATACAAATCCTGTTCAAAAAAAGGTTATTCGGTGTTCCAAAGAGGGTTATTACGTACTCTAAAAGCGGACCAATGGGTCTTTCATATAAGTGAGTTTAAGGTCATCTATTATAAACCCATTTTATATTCTAGACAAAAAATAGAACATTGTTGTCTTCTGCAAGAAAACAATTCATTTTACTTTATGACCTTCCACAAGAGCTCCCAAGTAGACCATGTGTTCTTTTATAGGAAGACCATATGGTTTTCTATAAAAAGAGCAGTTATTTTCCATTTTCCACCTAGCTAAGGCACAAAAACTCCTGTGTGGGATATGTTCTGATTTAATTATATGCTCTCTGAATTTCTGATATATAAGAGTTCCTCTGATATATAAGAGTTTGGTCAGGCTGAACTGTATATTTTTTTAATTGTTTCCATTTAAAAGGATATGCTTATACTAATGACCTCAAAATATCAAAAATTTGTTAAGTTTCTTAAATATGAAAAGGTCGCGCCTACGAGAAGTTTTTGTTATTCTTTCAGAAATATTGTATCATTTTATTAAGATTTTCAGAAATTGAATGTTTAACTGTTGCAAATTTTGTATTGTTCAGTTATGCAAATAAGTATGTACATTTGTCTTTATGTATTTATACCCTACAACACTATGTGTTGGGGGTATTATAAGTTTGATTGGGCCAACAATTATGTAACACCTCGAAATATTGGTTTCCCACACAGGAAAGTGTATATGGGTCTTCCGATCACGTCGAGCTGAGTCGATCTAGCTATGTATGTCCGTCCGTCCCTCTTTCCGTCCGTTCGTCTGTCCATGTTAATTTGTAATCACTTTACAGGTCGCAATTATGGCCCGATCTTTACGAAATTTAGAATGGAAGTGGGGTTAGGGCCAGAATAGAAGCATATTGCTTCTGGAGATGATCGCATAATATTTAGGGGTGGAACTGGACCAAAAACTGTTGCTCTACATGTCGCAATTTTAGACCAATCTACGCGGAAGTTAGCATGGGGCAAGAGCTTAGGGCTGAGCAGAAGCCTTCCAATTTTGATGGTCATAGGGTAATATGTAGTGGGTGAAATAGAACATTTGTGTTTAATAAAAGTGATATTTAATTTAATAATATTTTTAATCCTGGCAAAATCACAAATAGACGAACAGGTCAATTCTGGCCGTTTCGTAGATGCCAATAGTAAATATATCGGATATATATAGAGAAAAATTTACAATATATATATACAAAGAAAGGGGATATTGGCTAGAATGCTTATATCTCAAGAATGCCCGGACCCATTTTAACAAATTTGATCAATTCAGAATGTCCTCTTTATACTTTTATATAAAATCTAGAAAAATATTGCATAAAAAGATGCCAATAATGATCTTAATATTGATTTTTTTGTATTTTGTGACATTTTTTTTATTTTTTTCATATTTTTTATCGTATGCGATTTTTTCAATTTTGTATGTATATTTTGTAATATTTTTTCAACTTATAACGCAGGTTTGGCTTATTATACTACTTTTGTGTGAAAAAATACCAACATTACTTACAGGCGATATCCGAAATACACAAAAGGCGAACTTATGGCTTTTTTATGCTGATTTCGCTGACGAATATAACCAAATGTCGTAGACAAGAAAATCATATAGATGAGTCTAAATTTGGAAATACAAAGGGGCCTCTTGCTTTTGCAGATGATCGCAAAATATTAAGGGGTTCAAATGAACCCAAAACAAAAAAAATGTCCTGATCAACCAATTGAAGCCAATCGAAACGCCTGAGAAGAGAGTTAAGGACAGCGAAGACCATTGGCCATTGGATTATATTTAGCTGTGAAATGGACCACAACAACTAACAGCACGTAAATGTTGGGCAAATGTCGCTGGTCTAAATACTAAGGGTAATATCTGGGCAATGCAACGTGACATACTTTCAAATGCGAAATCTTCCGAAATGGATTTGGACATAAGGGGGCTTTTAACATATTGTAGTGTTGTAGGGTACCACATGGTCGGCCTGGCACGACTATAGCCTTTGCTTATTTGTTTTATAATAATTTTCTAAAACAATATATTATACATTTTTTTACAAAACAATGTGTTTGTTGTATGTCTTTTGACCGACAGTTTAATTTAGTTCTATATAGAGACTAGTTCAAAGTTCAGTACAGCAGTGCCAAAACGTATGAGTGTTTTCTTAAATTTCAAAACACTCATACGATGGTCATACAAACGAACGGACTATATGGAACTAGATACGGAGATTGTTCGTTCGATTAAATTAAATTGTGACAGCTGAAGTTCCATAGACTGTAGGGCGTATAGGTATTGTTGCGCGTTATTCATACGCACTGATGTCCCAACAATTGTAATTGTAAACTTTTGCAAACTATTTCTGCATTGTATTTTACTTTTTTGTTTCACATTTTTTCTAAATCTTTGTTAGCACTTTGACAAGGGAAAGTCCATGCTTGTATGATTTATTACATATGTTGAAGATAGCGAGTATATTTTATATTGTTTTTTTCTGTTAACTAATCAGTACCATTTCTAACCAAAAAATTATTAAGGCTATACTATATATTCTGTTTAAAAAGAACAAGTTAGTAACATATTTGAAATAAATCAATATATATTTTTTAATTGATGTTTGATATTAGTATTCCACCAACCACAAAAATAAACCAACAATTATTCACGATCATCTATAAATGATACAAATTTTATTTAAAATTTCATGCATAACCTAACGACGCCTTTCAGTGTTTAAGCGCCGTTGTCCAATTTTTTTTTATACGCTATGACTTTCTTTGTTAGTATAGAGCTGTGCCAGCAACAAGACTGAATTTTTATAATGGAAACGAATATCAACTTTCACGTAGTTTCAGACGATATACGCATTCACTTCATATTCATTTCACTTTCTTTACATGCAATTAACTAGGGTAGTTAAATATTTCGTTTGCCCAATAGACTGTCATGGTAGCAAAAGTTCATTCAAAGTCATACGTACTTCATTTGCACTGGGCTTTGACCTCTGTCATCATTACACTGTCGATTGCGGAGTGATAAAATATTTATGACTCACTTAACATAGTCGGCAATTAAATGTATCTTAAATGTTGTGGAGTATAATGGGAATCTTTGTTGCAATGAGAGGAATGAAAGGAAATATGCTTGTCTTTGAGGTTAACAAACAACATAATTATTGGCCGATAGTGAAGGATTTAATTTAACTATATTTTATATTTGTGAATGTATTTAACAAAGGATTAGCATTATTAATTTTTAACAAACAAACAACATAATTATTGGCCGATAGTGAAGGATTTAATTTAACTATATTTTATATTTGTGAATGTATTTAACAAAGGATTAGCATTATTAATTTTTTACATATTTAAGCTGAATTGCTGTAACATGATAGGGTAAGTGTACCAGTAGTCGGCACTTTTAGGATTTTCGCGTTTTTAATCGCTCACCATTCTGAGTGGAACATTTCAATTATTACAAAGTTAATTTTTTCAGATTCGAAATTTTGTATAGTTTTTGCAATAATAAATAAAGTTTTAATAACTTTTTATTAAATTTTATAAATTTGTAGTTTTATTAAAACAATGCTTTTTTGCCAGTAGTCGGCACCACTTGCTAATTGTCGGTATGGCATGTTCCAACAGTCGGCATACCATTTTTTTTGTAAGAATAATTAATAGTAATAATAAATTAATTCATT
Organism: Musca domestica; assembly: GCF_030504385.1. Classification (NCBI taxonomy): domain Eukaryota; kingdom Metazoa; phylum Arthropoda; class Insecta; order Diptera; family Muscidae; genus Musca; species Musca domestica. The sequence continues at coordinate 7,488,558 of NW_026712344.1, read as the reverse complement.
AAAATATAATATTTTTGTTTAGTTAAACTGATTCGACGTCTTTATTGTACTTTTCTTAAGAATATGAATTGTTGAGGACCTTCACAGACAAACATTTAATTTTTATTAGAATAATTCATCTTTTCTTAGTAAAATTGTGCACAAAGATAGCTGACAATATATTTGAAGTAAACAAAATACATTTAGTTATAATAGTTTCATTTATTTGGGCTTAAATATAAAAAGTGCCGACTACTGGGACATGCCGAACTTAGGCACACTTACCCTATTACAGTTACATAAAAGAAAGTTGTGTTAGTTTCTATGCTTACAACTCAACCGCTGGTCTGATTTTAAAGATTCGAAGAAATTTGGAATTGTCTCTTGGCAGAAAAGGATAAAATCAAAAAAAAAAAAAAAAAAAAAAATGTGCAAAAATTATTTTTTTCCATTTTGACTGGTTATTTTCGAATGTACATTTGTTGTACATTTTTCTCTACATTTTGTACATTTTTTCTCAACCTGTTCGGATCTTCAAGTAGTTTCAACAAATGCGGAATCATATACGAATTCCTCTCTCCGTGCCCAAATTAATAATGCCTTGAATTGCAAATGGAAAAATAAATAGAATGTCTAAAATTTAACATCCAATTCACTCTGGGCCACTCTTAGTAGTCCAATATCTCAAATCAACCTTAAGCCACCAATATCCCTCCCTTTTGTGTAGGGCATACAAAAAAAAATGTAAATTTTGCATCGAACCAGAAGATTTGTTCCATGACTGATTTGTTGAAATAAAATTGATAACTCATCAATACAAAATTGCATTTTAATTTAGTCAAGCATAATAAACGACCATGACATAATTTCTGTAATGATAGTTGTTGTGCCCTTTATTTATGACAATTTTTCACATTTTTATAGATACATAAACACCCATAGATATGTATGTACAATCGAGTAATATCTGATTGATATGCAATATTGTACATGCATAACCATGCAGATATGCATTTGTGTATTTTCTGTTTTCATTTCTTCATGGTTGAGTGGGTCCACTTCCCGATTTCACTAAGCAATTACATTAGAGGGAGAGATAGCGTCGTGTATAACAGCGAATGTGTGGGTGCAGCAAAATTTTGAACTGATTACATCCACATAGACATGGTTTATTTGTATGGAACAAAAATGGGACATTTTAATTTGCATTTAACTAATGAGTTTCAGAATAAATCATATCTTTTCAAGTTCTTTACTAGAGGAATGGGATTGTCAATTTGTAAATACATTCGTTCATGAACACTAAATGAAAGGTTTATATTGGGCATTTCTGAGCTCTATGAGATATCTGGTACAAAATATGATTATGGTAGAGTGCATATTCCAAAAGTTGGAGATCTAATCACCAAATCGGATGAAATATATATGTGGGAGCTATAGCTATATCTGAAGCGATTTTCACCAAATTTTATGTATTAACTTCTCAAATGAATTCGCTACGAAGTGCAACATTTCACTCACTTTGGACTGAAATTAGTCATTTGGTGCACAAGAAACTTAAAATCAGACGAACATATGGGAGCTATATCCAAATCTGAACCAATTTTGATAACATTGTAATCATGTATTGTTGGGCTTAGTCTAATATCTGGTACTAAATATCATTTTTGTCGGGTGTATAGTACGAATGTGTGGGACTTAAACACCAAACCGGATGAAACGTATATATGGGAGCTATAGCTATATCTAAACCGATTTCCACCAAACTTAAAGTACTTATTTCTTTAATAAATTCAGTCGGAAGTGCAAAAATTCACAACATTTGAACTTATATTAGCCATTTGGTGCACAAGAAACCTAAAATCGGATGAAGATATATATGGGGGCTATATCTAAATTTGGACCGATTTTCACCAATTTCACTAGGGTTTGTCCTTGAGCCAAACAAATGTCATGTAGACAATGTCATCTCAATCGAATAATAAATGCGACCTGAATTTTATTTACAAAAATACGTGGACAGACGGACAGACAGACAGACAGACAGACAGACAGACGGACGGACGGACGGATATACATAAATCGACTCAACATGTGATTCTATGGTGATCACCAAAAGGAACTATGGGTCTGTCTCGTTTCCTTATCCATGTTACAAACAAATGCACAAAGACATAATACCCTTACCACTATGTGGTGTAGGGTATAAAAATAAATTAATACACCGCTTGACTTGTACATTTTAAAGGTTTACTTTGTTTTAATTGAAATTAAAGCCAAAATTTATCTTGGTAATTCTACTCAGTTTTCCTTAGAATCAGTTTGCCATAGACATAATAATACCCTTAATAATTTTGTTTTGTAAATTATTGGAAACATGTCTCAACATCAAAAGTTACTTAATTTTAATGTTTTGCTGTTTTCAAGTTTGCACTACCCCAGCGGATGTAGCGTAACATAATATTAAAAATAGAAATGTTTTGTGCTCAAGAAACACTGTTTTGCGTAGATTACGCTGCTGGTTAATCAGCTAAAAAAGATTGAAAACTAATTACAAGTATTCCAAAAAATGAATGGAGATGGATATAAAGTTATACACCATTTCCAGCAAAAACTTTAAACCAAACAATGTACAAATTATAACAAAGCTCTTAATTTTTTGTCAGAATGTCACCAATTGTGTTCATAAAACAAGTAAAAAGCAATAAGATGGGCTGGGCTAAACTTTGAAAAAAATCCACCATTTAACAGCAATTTGCAAACCTGCAAACAAAACCAGTAAAGAAAGTTTTAAAGTCGGGCGGAGCCGACTTTATGATACCCTACACCACTTTACGTATTTAGTAGAGCTTCACATAACAAATAAAAGTTTTAAGTTTTATAGTTATAATTTAAAGTCCAAAGAAACTGATATATGAGAGAAGTATCCTAGTCCGAATCGATTTATACTAAATTTGCCGAGGCTTTGTGCTTTTTGTGCTTTTTCATTTCATTTGGTGCACAATGAACTTGATATCGGATAAAGATATGAATAGGAGCTATATCCAAATATATATGGGAGCTATACCTTTATCTGAACCGATTTCAATCAAATTAAGCATACTTATTTTCAGGACTAATCTGGTTGTATTTGAAAAATTGAATAATATTTTAGATGATATCACACATTTGGTGCACAATAAAAGGAAAATCGAACAAATATATATATGGGAGCTATATCTAAATTTTGACCAATTATTTCCAATTTCAATAGGGTTCGTCCTTGGGTCAAACAAATGACTTGTGCATGTGACTGGATCGGGCATGGACTAACGGACATGCATAAATCGACTCAGAATGTGATTCTATGCAGATCATCAAAAAGAACTATGGGTCTATCTCGTTTCCTTTTCCTGTTACAAACAAATGGCATAATACCCTGACCACATTGTGGTGCAGGCTATAAAAATCAGTTAGAAATAAAAAATCATAATAAAATAAAAATATCTAATATGGGGTGTTACCGGTATATTGTCGCCTACTAGAAGACCTGTATATGCAATTTTTGTCATAGGCAACTATAATATTCAAAATCAAAACTTAAAACAATTCCGTGAATTATGTCGCTAAAATCATGAAAATACCGAATATATGAAGGTACAGTTCTGTATTAGAACAAATATATTGAGATGATCAAGGTTTAAACAGGTTGTTTTTCGCATTTTATTATTATTATTATTTTTAGAACAGTGTTTGGCTTGCTTGTTTGGGATACCATAGTATTTTGTTGTTGCAAAATCGTCAGGCAAAATCCCATTATTGTTGTTTTTATAAAAACAACGTTTGTTTATGAGTGGAGAACGATGGTAATGTTTACAGGGGGTAAGGCAGGGAATACCTAGGTTTCGGAAAGAGCCACCAATCCTCATCAGTTCCCTTGTTTGTCTGGGATATTCTCCCCAGAAGTTATTTAAAAAAATAACTTCTATGACAAAAACATTTTTATTTTTATTTTTATTATTATCATTATTATTATTATTGTTATTATTATTATTATTATTATTATTATTATTATTATTATTATTATTATTATTATTATTATTATTATTATTATTATTATTATTATTATTATTATTATTATTATTATTATTATTATTATTATTATTACTATTATTATTATTATTATTATTATTATTATTATTATTATTATTATTATTATTATTTTATTATTATTATTATTATTATTATATTATTATTATTATATTATTATTATTATTATTATTATTATTATTATTATTATATTATTATTATTATTATTATTATTATTATTATTATTATTATTATTATTATTATTATTATTATGTTATTACTATTATTATTATAATATTATTTATTACTATTATTATTACTATATTATTATTATTTATTATTATTATTATTTTTTTTTATTATCATTATTTATATTATTATTTATTATTATTATTATTATATATTGTATTATTATTATATTATTATTATTATTATTATTATATTATTATTATTATTATATATTATTATTATTATTATTATTATTATTATTATTATATATTATTATTATTATTATTATTATTATTATATATTATTATTATTATTATTATTATTATTATTATTATTATTATTATTATTATTATATATTATTATATTATTATATTATTATTATTATTATTATTATTATTATTATTCTTATTATTTATTATTATTATTATTATTAATTATTATTATTATTATTATTATTATTATTATTATTATTATTATTATTATTATTATTATTATTATTATTATTATTTTATTATATTATATTATTATATTATTATATATTATTATTATATTATTATTATTATTATTATTATTATTATTATTATTATTATATATTATACTATTTGAAATTTAAGATGATTGCAAGAAGGGAACCAGAAGGTTAATTTCTCTGATATTGGCCTAAATTTAAAAAATATAACAAGTAAACCAAAATATTAAGTTCGGCCGGGCCTAACTTTTAATACCCTACACCTTTGGTTAAAGGAAAGATTTTTATATAAAGTATCTCAATTCAAAGGTGTTCCACTATAAACTACATATACCTGTAAGACCGTTTGAATAATGCTGTTAAACTTTCCGAAAAACCATAAAGTGGCTGAGGCCGTTGTATGGGAGCCATACCAAAAACGGAAACATCTATGGATAATTTTATACTCAAAGGATTCAAGATTGTCATCTACAAATCTTCTTTTATACCAAATTTGGGTAAATGTGACTAGGATTATCCAAATACCGAATATCGGTGAGTATCGTTATATGTGCGCCATTAGAAAACGTGGACCTAAATATTCAATGTTATGCCACCGGAGGTAGAACCCATTATGATTATGAATATACATACCTTACGGGGTCAATGACGAAAATTAAGGGATGTCACAAACGGAATGACCTCTTCAAGGTGGAGGGTATAAAAATGTATCAAATTGGACGAAATTCAGCCAGACAATCCGAAGGACATTGCTAGATTCGATCCAAATTAATGTTCCGGAACCAGCAATATAGTACAATATCATACGATTCTTAACCTACAGAGGCATATTTTGGCGTAATGAAATCCCAGCAAAATACTCAGTAAAAATCTGATTACCAAACCATTATTTTAACAGGGCCATGTCTCATGAAGTAAGTAGTTTTTATACCCTACACCACAAGGTGGTCAGGGTAATATGTCTATGTGCATTTGTTTGTAACAGGCAAAAGGAATCGAGACAGACCCATAGTTCCTTTTGATGATCTGCATAGAATCACATTCTGAGTCGATTTATTTATGTCCGTCCGTCCGTTCGTCCATCTGTCTGGCCGTCCGTCTGTCCATGTATTTTTGTATAATATTCTTGTATAATATTCAAAGTACAGGTCGCATTTATTGTCCGATCCAGATGAAAATTTGCAGAATTCATTTGTTTGACCCAAGGTCAAACGCTATTGAAATTAGAGATAATTGGTCAAATCTTCGTCCGATTTGCTCTTTATTGTGCAACAAACGTGTAATATCAGCCTAAATAGTATGGAATTTTGCACATACGACCAAATTAGGCCTGTAAATGAGTATACTAAATTTTATAGAAATCGGTTCAGATAAAGGTATAGCTCCCTTATATATTGTTTATCCGATTTGTTATTTTTGCCGTCCGCAGCCGTAATATGCACTCTGCATCAAGGATACTTGCCAAATTTTGTCGATATCGGTTCAGATTTAGATATAGCTCCCATATTTATCTTTATCCGATTTCAAGTTAATTGTGCACCAAATGGTTAACACAAGCCCGAATTGAAAAGGTACAAATGCCTTGGCTAATTTAGTAGAAATTGATTCGAAGTAGGATGGTAATCTCATATATTAGTTCATTTGGATTTTCCCCCACAAAATATTTTATTTATGAGAAGCTCTACTAAATATGCGAATTAGTGTAGGGTATCATAAAGACGGCCCGCCCGACTTTAAGGCTTTCTTTACTTGTTTTATTCAATTTTGCTTTTAAAAATTTCGAAGTTCGGTTGCAGCCGGACTACACACTCTGTTCCGACTTTGCTCATTACATGCTAATGAGGGAAATTCGTTCAATGCCTGTCAAACATCTTCTATGATATGAATATTGTAAATTCAAAAATTCCAATTGGAAATAGCGTATTAGACAAAATGTTTGTCCTCCAAAATAAATTTATCCCCAGTACTCCCTGTCTCAATAGTGAATGGATTGGATCATGATAGAATGATGGTGACAAAGATAACAAATATTGGCTGGAGAAAAATCAAAGCATCCCAACAAGAATCGATGTTGCGTCTATAATGGGTACTGTGTGCGTGGGGGATTGAAAAGTAAAACAATTTTTTGAATTATTTTCATATAAAAGTTTTTCGATAAAAATGTAAATTTTTGTTGCTTTCTACTTTCAGTACACACACACACACAGGAGAAACATGAACAACAAAAACAATATCGTTAAATATTGGCGTAGTTGTCATCGTCGTCGTTGTCAAAGTGCCATAGCTTGTTGTTTCCCATTGATGATAATGATTCCATTGGAATTTATGACAACAACAATAGTCGAACTTTCTCCATTGACAACAGACTTGTGTTCAATGCCGCCACTAAGTAATAGATGGTAGATTGCTTGACATTCTGGTAATGATTTCCTGCCATTGTTCACTAGTCACAGTTGACTTTTCCGCCTCGACCAACAAGCTTATTTAGAATATTAGTTGTGCAAGTTTTGCAAAGTTTAGAAAACAAAATCCTTTTGAATGTCATTATTTTCTATATTGGAAAGCAGCAACAAAGTCAATTCGAATGATGTTAATAATAATACAACAACGACAACAACAAGTAATAATTGACATTTGAAATATCAGATCAATGACACCATTGTTGACATCATGATTTTTCTATTATACGAGTGAACTTTTTGCCATTGTGTTCTTTGGCCAATATCGTATTTCATGGTTAAATCGCTTTTTAGTTTGTCAACAATATCTGGGTGACTGTTTTTTAATGAACTGAAAGTTTACAACAGTGTAGTATATAATTCTTGTTTCTGCTTTACTTCGATGTAAGACTGACTGACTAGCTGATTGGGTGGGTGTATGAGTTTGTAGAACTAACCACACATTTTAATGATTTTTATGAAACCAAAACAGCGAAACTTTTTCTATAACCTATTGTTGTTAGTGTTGTAGTTCGGAAAACAATAGCAGTAAATTGGTAAATAGAACTCACTACCAGGAAAAAATGAAATATAAAGTTTTTTAAAAAGCTTTATTTGTTATTAGTTAGATTATCCATATTAAATAAAGTATGGCCCATTTATATGTTCAATTTATCATGCGTAATTCCGCGTTAAAATATAATTTAAAAAAGTTCAATTTGTATTAGTTTTTTTCTTTTCAAATATCTAACTAAGCAATTTAAACAAGAAACTCATTTGAGTGAATAGGTCCAGTTTTTGACTCTGAGGCCATGATGTACTTTTATGAATAACTGCAAAGTAAAAAATATGGAATCTAATGAAAACTCAGAACATTAGACGGGATGATTTAAGCAAATGTATTAACAACAAGTAAGCAAAGGCTATAGTCGTGCAGCCGACCATATGATACCCCACAACACTACAATATGTTATCCATTTTGGAATATTTCGCTTTTGAAATTATGTCATGGAGCACTGCCCAGATATTACCCTTAGCGTGTTGAACAGGGACATATGCCCAATATTTACGCACTCCATCGTGCTGTTAGTTGTTGTGGTCCATTTTACAGCTACATATACCAGTGGTTATCCAAAATGCTAGAATTCTTCTCTGTTCTTAACTCTCTTAAATTGTGTGAGAAGGAAAATTTTTCTGTTTTTGGTTCATTTGAACCCCTAAATATTTTGCGACCAGAACCAAAAGCAAGAGGCCTTCTGTATCACCAAATTTAAACTCATCTATATGATTTGCTTGTCTACGATATTTGGCTTTATTCAACAACGAAATCAACATAAACAAGTTCGGCCGGGCCGAACTTTGAATACCTTTCACCATATGGAACGAATTTGGAAATTTTCAGAAAATAAAATCATTAAAACATTCTGTTAAAATTTTAAAAATGCCAAATATAGCCGTTATATTTAGAGGTATACGACGTTGGCCTACATAGGCATTGTTCGTCATAAGCCATTACCATATTCAAATTCGAAACTTGAAATAAACGGTGAATAATGTAGCTAAAATCATCAAAATATCGTATATAGGGAGGTACCGTTATATCGGAGCTGTGCGAAGACCTGGAGATGCATAGACAATTTTCTGTCACAGGCTATAGCATCCATTACGAACTTCAAATACCACATCTAAAACAATTTCGGTGGGTGTTGTACCTAAAATCGTCAAAATACCGAATATAGGGAGGTACTGATATATGGGGGCTATACGAAGACGTAAACCTGCACAGACAATTTTCTGTCTTAGGGTCTAGTATCCAATTCGAACTTCAAATACCGAATTTGAAACAATTCCGGTGAAAAATGTCGCTAAAATCATCAAAAAAAAGAATACAGGGGGGTACCGTTATATGGGGGCTATACGAAGACGTGGACCTGCACAGACAATTTTCTGTCTTAGGGTCTAGTATACAATTCGAACTTCAAATGCCAAATTTGAAACAATTCCGGCGAATAATGTCGCTAATAATATATTTCGCTATATATATCCGATATTTTTACTATCAGCCTCTACGTAACGGTCAGAATTGACCTGTTCCTCTATTTGTGATTTCGTCGGGATTAAAAATATTCGTGGTTTAATAGAAAATTGACTTTTATATAACACAAATGTTATGGTCTATTTCACCCACTAAATATTACCCGATGACCATCCAAATTGGAAGGCTTCTGCCCAGCCCTTAGCTCTAGCCCCATGCTAACTTCCGCTTCGATTGGTCTATAAATGCGACCTGTAGAGCAGCTGCAACATCATGAAATTTTACAGTTTTTGGTCCATTTTAAACCCTAAATATTATGCGATCATCTCCAAAAGAAATAGGGTTCTATTCTGGCCCTACCCCCACCTTCGTTCTAAATTTCGTGAAGATCGGCCCATAATTGCGACCTGTAGAGTGACAAATTAACATGGACAGACGGTCGGACGGATATACATAGCTAGACTCAGCTCGGCGAGATAGGAAGATCCATATATACATTCCTATGTGGGAAACCAATATTTCGAGGTGTTACATAATTTTTGGCCCAATCAAACTTATAATACCCGCAACACATAGTGTTGTAGGTTATAAAAATCACCTTTCTTCAAATTTAAGATTCTTTAAAATATCCACAAATATTGGCAGGAAATGCGAAAAAAAATGCTAAAACTTCTAAGCCGAGCGGCCAAGTTTTAGAAACATGTTAAAATACATCAAAATTAAATCTCGATCGTGTTAAACGAATTTAATGCTTTTAAACTTGAGTGAATCCACATATCCCGTTATAAAACTTAATTAAATTTCAAACGAAATAATTAGAAGTATGAAGTTTGGGAAGAAATTTAATAAACTGACCGTTGAGACTTTTTAAATATTGAGGTACTAGAATGTGGAATTCAACGACTTTAACCTGTTGCAAATTTTCCATAAAATCGATCACTCCTTTAGATCTGATTGGACCTGAAAATATGTATGCCAAATTTGATCGAAATCGGTTCAGATATAGCTATAGCTTCCATATATATTATTCATCCGATTTGTTATATTTGTTACCCACAGCCATAATATGCACTCCGTAACAACGATATTCAGGGAAATATATCAAATACAGCTCAGAAATATCTTTGCCAAATTTTATCGAGATCGGTTCCGATTTTGATATAGCTCCCATATATTTTTTTATCCGATTTCAAATTAATTGTGCACCAAAGGGCAATACAAGTCCGATATTAACAGATACAAATGCTTCGGCATATTTAGTCATTTGGACTTTAAATTATAATCGTAGCGTGTATGATTGAATTCTCCCATAAAAACTTTTAATTGTCATGCAAAGTGGTGTAGGGTATCATAAAGTCGGCCCCGCCCGACTTTAAGACTTTCTTTACTGTTTTTTTTTTTTTTTTTGTCAAAACGTGTCTCATCAAAATAATTGTTTTAGAACCTAGATCTCTTGAGAGGCAATTGTTTCGGGATGTTTAGAGTCGATCTACCGATGTCCATCAGCACTGTTGAGTGCAAACTAACTCTCGTGTGAATATCGGATTTCGTCAAAATTGATCTATTATAATAAGCTTTTATATCGGGCCCCGGCAAATTCTGGCCACTCTTTCTGTACCCCACTCAACGTACCCCACTAATTTTAAAATATATAAAAAAAACAAAAAAATATATATACATTATACAAAGAAAAGGGGAATTCATTTAAAACTCTTAATATTTTCATCAGTGTTTAGGTCTGATGAGGGTGAGATAAAAAAAACTGCAACAAAGGCAAACGCTAAAAATTTTACTTTTTTTTAATTTTATAGAATGAAAGCAGACAAGTAAAAAAGCGGTAAGTTCGGCTGGGACGAACTTTGAATACCTTCCACCATTTAGAACGAATTTGAATATTTTCGAAAAAGATAACATTCGCCAAAAATTCTGTTAACATTTTAAAAATACCGAATATAGCCGTTATATTAGGGCCTGTACGACGCGCACCTACATAGGCATTGTTTGTCTCAAGCCATTACCATATTCAAATTCGAAACTTGAAATAAACGGTGAATAATGTAGCCAAAATCATCAAGATACCGTACTTAGGGAGGTACTGTTATATAGGAGCTATACGAAGACCTGGACCTGCATAGACGATTTTCTGTCACAGGCTGTAGCTTCCATGACGAACTTCAAATACGACATCTCTAACAATTCCGGTGAGTACATTAAATCGTCAACATCCCGAAATAAGGAGGTACTGATATACGGGGCCTATACGAAGACCTGGACCTGCATAGACAATTTTCTGCCTTAGGCTGTAGTATCAATTTCGAACTTCAAACACCAAATTTGAAACAATTCCGGTTAATAATGACGCTAAAATCCTCAAAATACCAAATATCGGCAGGTACCGTTATATGGGGACTATATGAAAACGTGGATCTGCATAGACAATTTTCTCTTTCCTAGGCTATAGTATCCATTTCGAACTTCAAATGCCAAATTTGAAACAATTCCGGTGAATAATGTCGCTAAAATCCCCAAAATACCGAAAATCGGGAGGTACAGTTATATGGGGGCTATACGAAGACGTGGACCTGCATAGACAATTTTCTACCTTAGGCTGTAGTATCCATTTTGAACTTCAAACACCAAACTTGAAACAATTCCGGTGAATAATGTAGCTAAAATCATCTAAATACTGAATATAGGGAGGTACCGTTATATGGGAGCTATACGAAGACGTGGACCTGCATAGACAATTTTCTGCCTTAGGCTGTAGTATCCCCTTTGAACTTCAAACACCAAATTTGAAACAATTCCGGTGAATAATGTATTTAAAATCATCAAACTATCGAATATAGGGAGGTACCGTTATATGGGGGCTATACGAATACCTGGACTTGCAAATATCGGGAGGTACCGTTATATAGGGGGTATATGAAAACGTGAACCTACATGGCCCATTTACAAACTTAACCTGCCTACTGGCAAAATAAACATGTGTGCAAAATTTTAGCCTTCTATCTCAATTCATTCGAAAGATAACGTGATTACAACAGACAGACAGACAGACAGACAGACGGACGGACAGACAGACAGACAGACAGACAGACAGACAAACGGACATGGCTAAATCGTCTTAGAATTTTACGCTGATCAAGAATATATATAATTTGTTCTAAGATCATTATTTCGATGAGTTACAAACGGAATGACAAAATGAATATACCCTCCATAGTATGGTGGAGGGTATAAAAATGTCGGAAATATCATAAAATTTTAGAATAAGTTTAGATTTGTTCGAATTGGTTACCTCTGGCACGAATTATGGCCTGCAAACGGCCAATGAAACCGTCACACGCTGCCCGAATGTTGCTCTGCGGTATTTTGGCTCATATACACTTTGGTATATTTGCTTTCCAAAATACTCCAGACACAATTGTCCAAAGGATTTGTATCCGGAGATTTTTGTGGCCATTGTGCGCTGGAAATGAAGCGAGAAACCTCATTTCGTAACCATTTTTGGGTGGCGCATGCTGAGTGCGATAGTGCTGAGTCCTGTTGGAATGTCCAAGGTCTGCGGCCAAAATATTTGCTTTAATACACCCTCCAGAATATTTTCGCGATAATATTCGGCATTTTTTCTGATGTCACGGTTAATATGAGTGGAGAGCGGCCATCGGCTGTTATGGCGGCCCACACCATCATCATGGCCGGCTCCTGAGTTCTGGTGGCCAACCGAAGGTGCACAATTTCAGCTGACCTCTTTGGCAAGTAAACACTATCATTTTGTTTGTTTACAGACTGCTGGACAAGGAATGTTTTCTCATCTGTGAAAACCAAATTCGACAGTTCTCCACTTACGGCCAAGCGAAGCAACTCTTTAACCCTTTTGAGTCTATTTTCTTTTTGTTGCGGTGTAAGTTCTTGCACATTTTGGAATTTCAATGGCCTTACCCCGAGTTCATTTTTCAATATTTGCCGAACGGAATATTGCGATATGTTTAGCTCACAAGCCATTTTTCGGCCACTGCGACGTTTCGATCAAGTCACTTCTTTACTTTTCGAACCATTTCTGCTGATGTTGCTGTTTTCTTCCGTCCACTTCCTATACGTCGGACTACCCTACCAGTATCACAGTTACGAGCGATGGTATCAGACACAAAAGATTTATTTACATTTAAATGCTGGTGTGCTCTAACGATAGCCACTTGTGGTTTTCCAACCAAATAAAAAGAAATCACACTATCACGCTTGAATTTCATCAAAATTCTTTTGAACGCTTATAAACAATATTATGAAATGTCACTGGAATGATTTGAACAGCTGTCGGACGAGTGGCTTAGAAATAACAGCAGTCTGAATTTGGTTGCAGTTTTTTCATCTCACTCAACATTTTGATGTAGATGACTATATTCTAAAGTTTTAGTGACCAAATAACTTTATTTCTTATTTCTTATTAACCCAATTAATAATAAATATTTTTTTCTGGGAAGGAATATCAACCTAAAGTTATAATATCCTGATTGCATTAGACTTTTTTCTAATACTCTCATGAGTTCAGCCACCGCAAAATTTTGATTGTTAACAAAAAATTCTAATATTGGGCGAATTTATATTGCTTGTTTTAAAGAAATTAACCATCAATGAGTTGTTGCGGTCCAAATTTAAGGAAAACCAACAATAAACACCTTAACACTTTCATTACCATTTCTATGAAATGTAAATTTAATCGAAACCCAATAATGAAATTAAACAAACAAGATATCTACATGCGATACCTACAAAAACAACATCATCAAAATACTTTTCAAATAAAAACTCATTATCAAAGTATAACCAGGAAAGCAACTTTTTTGCCCAAAAAAAAACAACTCAACAATAACAACAGCTATAACAAAAATCCAATATCCTATGACTTTTCCGTTGTTTGTCCTGGTAATAGGGTTTTATGTGAAACTGATTTCAACACAGCCTTGCGAATAAAAAAAAACGATATGGAATTAGTTGGAAATCGCCAAAGAGTATTAGGCCCAGATAGAAATGAAGTCGTAAAATACAATAAATATAAAAATAACTGTTACATTAATGATATTGACCAATATTGGAGAAAGGCAGTAAAAGAGGCGGGGGACGGCGGACAAAATACCATTCGATTTTTTCATCAATTGCTGTAAAAAAATCTTAAAAACAAAAATCGGAAAAGAAAAACACCAACCAAAGGCCACAACATTGTTTCTAGGCAACTTTTATAGAGCGTGACGATGGCAGAGAATATCATTTTCCAACTTTTTTTTTTGCGAACAAAACAAAATTAAAAACAAGTAGTCCAGAAAGGGTCACTTTCAAACAGAAAATAGTCGCAAACAGCTTCCATGTATAGTTTCAAAAAGGAAAAATTTAGATTTATTCGCTATTTTAAGTAAGAATTTCGTGTTTGAAATTCAAATGAAAGAAATTCGTGTGCCCCCACAAACACGAGGAACCTAAAAATGTTTGTGCTTGTGTGAATGTGTGTTTCTGAGCGAAGTATGGACGGAGTCTGGTTAATATGGTAACAATTTTTTTGCATTAACCTTTTTATTGATTTGTAGTAAAATATCCTTTGGCTATTGTTAAACACGTCCACCACTACCACCACAATCATCAAATCTATGATGAGGATGATGATGATATCTAGCATATGTGTATGTATTACATGAGTTTGAGTGTGTGTGTGAGTGCGCGCGTGCTAGGCAGCATTCTTTTGTCTTGAATCACGAACGAAGAAAGATATGCAGGAAAAAAATTGTATAATCCTTTTTCATTCCTTTGTTGTTAAACAATATGACGTTATGTTAACCCTTGTTTATGGCCAAGGCTATTTTGTGCATGTATAATCAGGAAAAGGAGTTCCTTTTTTTTTGGTCTTCACACGAATGATGGGAGTGTTTGTGGGTGTATAAGTCTACATACATATATATGTGTTTGATTGCGTGTGAGTATAGGCTTATTTGTTCATGCGTATATTTTGCATTGACACATTTCTAGCCCTAAGTCATTTCCAGGAAGGATAACCAACAGACAAATATGAATTTTCACAGAGCCCTTCGATTTTTTTTTTTTTTTTTTTTTTTTGGAACTAATAGAAAAATTGTATGGATTAGGTCATGAGTCCAGATATTTTGACTTACTTCCTAGTGCATGTTATGAATTGACTCCTTATAAAAATGTTCGTTCGAAACAGAAAGTTAAAAAGTAGTAAGTTCGGCCGGGCCGAACTTTGAATGCCCTCCACCATTTGGAACGAATTTGGAAATTTTCAGAAAATAAAATCATTAAAACATTCTGTTAAAATTTTAAAAATACGAAATATAGCTGTTATATTGAGGTGTATACGATGTGGGCCTACATAGGCATTGTTTGTAATAAGCCATTACCATATTCAAATTCGAAACTTGAAATAAACGGTGAATAATGTAGCTAAAATCATCAAAATATCGTATATAGGGAGGTACCGTTATATCGGAGCTGTGCGAAGACCTGAAATGCATAGACAATTTTCTGTCACAGGCTGTAGCATCTATTACGAACTTCAAATACCACACCTCAAATACCACAAAACAATTTCGGTGGGTATTGTACCTAAAATCGTCAAAATACCGAATATAGGGATGTACTGATATATGGGGCCTATACGAAGACCTGAACCAGCATAGACAATTTTCTGTTTTAGGGTGTAGTTCCCATAACGAACTTCAAATACCAAATTTGAAACAATTTCGGTGAATAATGTCGCTAAAATTATCAAAATACCGAATATAGGGGGGTACCGTTATATGGGGGCTATACGAAGAAGTGGACCTGCACAGACAATTTTCAGTTTTAGGGTATAGTATTCAATTCGAACTTCAAATACCAAATATGAAACAATTCCGGTAAATAATGTCGCTAAAATCATTAAAATACCGAATATCGGGAGGTACCGTTATATGGGGGCTATATGAAAACGTGGACCTACATGGCCCATTCACGAACTTAACCTGCCTACTGGAAAACTAAACATGTGTGCAAAATTTTAGCCATCTATCTCAATTTATTCGAAAGATAGCGTGATTACAACAGACAGACGGACAGACAGACAGACGGACGGACGGACATGGCTAAATCGTCTTAGAATTTTACGCTGATCAAGAATATATATACTTTGTTGGGTCTGACATGAGTATTTCGAGGAGTTACAAACGGAATGACAAAGTACGGACAATAGTACGGTGGAGGGTATAAAAATGCAAATGCACCTTGTTCAAAATCCGTATAACTTAAGGTGACGTGTCTTCAATCAAATCGAACAAGAAGTTTTTTCATAAGGAACAATGGTCTGTAAAATATCCAAGGATCGTGTAACACTAAAAATGTGCTTTGTAAGGTTGTGAAAATTATAGACAATATCCATTTCCTCTTTTGATGCCAGCAATTGAAATATTTTGGATTTTTGATAAAGGTACTATTTTGTAACATAATTTGTACCATAAGTATGTTGTTGAAATGAATAATCAATCAGTGGAATAATCAAGTAGTGGCCAATATTTTCAATGGTCAATGCTGTCCTAATCATTATCACGGACAAATTTTAGACAATATGTAGTACACGAGTACGTTTACAATGAGAAATATGCATTATTTCGAAATGTTTAACCCAAAATGCTGGACCGATATATTCTCACACTAACTACAATGTACACAAGTATATTGGGATGTAAACACTTTAAAATCACTTTTTTTAACAGGGCGAAAATATAAGGACGTGTTTAGTTTTATGAAAGCCAGACACTGATTCGCAACACTGGTTTCACATTTTATGAGATTTGTTTTTCAGCATGCAACACTATGTGTTGGGAGGTATTATAAGATTGATTGGGGCAAAAATGATCTAACACCGCAAATTATAGGTCCTTGACATAATATGTTATATATAGATCTTCCTGATGTTGTTATTTATAGAAAGCCGAACTGACTCGATCTAACTATGTTAAATAGTAATCAGTCTACAGGGTGAGATGAAAAAACTGCAACCAATTTAAGACTGCTGTGATTTCCACACCACTCGTCCGACAGCTGTAAAAATTATTCCAGTGGCAGCTCATTATATTGTTTACAAGCGTACAAAGCATTTTGGTGAGTATTTTCAAAAAAAAAAAAAAAGTTATTTGTGATGGAATTCAAGCGTGATAGTGTGATATCTTTATATTTGGCTGGAAAACCACAAGTGGCTATCGTTAGAGCAATCCAGCATTTAAATGTGAATAAATCTTTTGTGTCACGTGCCATCGCTAGTTACCGTGATACTGGTAGCCTGATGTCAAGGAAGTGGACGGAAGAAAACAGCAACATCAGCAGAAATGGTTCGAAAAGTAAAAAAGTGACTTGAAACCCGCGTCGTAGTGGCCGAAAAATGGTGTCTGTAGTATTTTGGCACTAAAAAATAGCAAAGTGTCGATCACCTCAAGCAAGACCACAGAGCAATATTCGGCAACGTGTGGCGGTTTCATTGGCCGTTTGAAGGCCATAATTCGTGCCAAAGATGAGCAATTCGAACAAATCTAAACTTATTCTAAAATGTGATGCTATTTCCGACATTTTTTGCTTTCATTCAATAAAATTTAAAAAAATTTAAAAAATATTTAGTTTGACTTTTTTGCAATTTTTTTTTATCTCACCCTGTACTTATATAATGTGGCTGTGGCATAGAGAAAATGTTTTCCAAATTATGGAATTGGTTCAATTTTTATTTTATATATGCTGTATTTCTATGTATATGAATTTTTCTCTAGAAGATCCTCTCCCACCCTCATCTACAGTACACAGCACCATCAAGACCCGTTTGCCAATATACACACATGCAATAACAAATCAGAAAACAATTTTTTCCCACTCACTTTCACTCTTGGAAGATATTATTGCTCTGTTTTGAGTAATTCTACCTCCACTCTATGTTTTTAAACAGGAGTGACTCGGGACTGCTCCAACACAATATAAAAGAAAAAGAGTACAATCCGTCAAAAACTACCACTCTTCGACCATTTCTGCTCGCTAACAAATTTCGCTTCCGAGTCTTAATGATCCAATCGGTGCTCTGGTTTCATTCGATTTGTCATTTAAGCCCCTCAAAGCCGTATTGTATTAAAGCCTGAATACAAAGCGGCCCTGGATTTAGTTGCCACATATATTTCTCTTAAATTTTATAAACAAATCATCGCACGTTTGTATAATAATTTTACGATCAAATTCCGACTAGAATAAAATCTGCCAAATTTGGACTAAATCGATTCAGATTAACTACAGCACCTATATGTATGTTTCAAGTTATTTTATATAAAGCCTTATCAACCTTATAACCAGCATTCTATAGCAATGATCAATGATAATGGAGGATCATATACAGCCCAACAGTACATCTGTCAAATTTACTGGAAGCAGATTCATACTAAGTATTTCACCCACATTTTAGTTAAGACCATTGCATTTCGATCACATGTGTTATATCCACACAAATGTCCAATGCTTTGTTACCAGTAGCTATGCTAAATATCAGAAGGAGAATTATTCTTAATTTAAATTTTTATAATGTTCTCTTTCAATTCTTCTTTTGTCCAGTTTTTAAATATTTATAGAACCCTCCTAACGGCACATAATTATTCAAAACCACTTGGAGAGTTTTATTAGAGAGATATGTCAAGTGAAAGCAACTCCCATTCTAATTCAGCAGTACAAAATCAATCAATGTTTCGAGGTTGACCTTCCCATGATAGATGGCTGCATAAGAAAACGAAAAACAAAAGCCTTTTCTTTTCCCCCTAATATTGAACATATAAAAGAAATCTGTGTTTAACCATGTCCCTTAAATATGTTGGCATTTTTCTTTGCCTAAATTCTGTTTTTTTCTTATTTAATTTTTTGTCCCTCTACAATACAGAAAAATATTCCGGAATATGTTGAATTTTTCTTCAATCTTTCGCCCTGGGCACAACAAGATTGTTTCAAATGTCTTTTTTTCCTCTGCCTCTTCTTTTTCTCCTGTCAGTTTGATTCATTTCCCCCCTTTTTGCTTTTAAAGAATCGTAGTTTTTTTTTTGCCCATGTAAAAGATTACAAAGGTTTTTGTTATTGTTACTGTTTTATATGTTAACAAATTTGTGCCATAATCTGTGACAATTTGGTAATTTATTGTGCATAATTTAAGGTTAATATATATTCGATTGTGACATATTTAAATATTTGTCGAAATGTGGATAGTGTCAATTCGAACGCGAAATGTATAAATCAATATGTTTGCATACAAAACAACGAACTGCCAAATGTAAGAGTATTTAATAACCAACATGCAAAAACAAATAGGAAAAAATGTTAGCATATGCATGAATGGCACAAGGGTTTTTTTATACACAAGGGATTTTATTCAAAATATGGAGATATACGTAAACACTTTCATGTGGTTCTGTATGGCTTTATATACAAAATTCGGTGTAATTAATTTGGTCATAAAAGGCTATACGTAGGACCATGAAGGCTCATTCTTTATAGTCTCTGGTGTTTTGGGGGAAGGTTAGCAGAGCGTCAGTCCAAGCAGATTTTTACCATGAACCAATACACGCCACGCGAGCGCTCTGATATAGTTGAAATTTACATTCAACAGAAGAAGTCAATTGTGTAAACTCAAAGTGCTTTTAAAACATTAAAAAATGTGAGAAGTGCGCCTTCTAAGAACACCATTAAGCGTTTATACGAAAAATTTTCGACTGGTAAGGCTCTTTCTAATCCGAAGAGGCCATATAAAAGTCGACCAAGGCGATCGGCCGAGAATATCGCTGCCGTACGAGCTAGTGTTGAGAGGTCCCCAAGAACATCCCAAAAACGCCGTTCTCAGCAGTTGGGCATGGCTCGGTCCACTTTACAACGGATTATTCGCATTGATTTGCATTTGTTTCCGTACAAAATTCAATTGACGCAAAGAATGTTGCCTGCGGACAAGCCTCGTCGATTGGAATGGGCCCAAAGAGTCATCGAGCAATTTTGGAACAAAATTATCATGTCCGATGAAGCCCATTCCACATTGAATGGGACCGTAAATAAGCAAAATTGTCGTTTTTACGCCACTGAAAATCCTCAGGAGATTCAAGAAGTGCCTCTTCATGACGAAAAAGTCACAGTTTGGTGCGGGTTAGTGCGAAAACGGTCATTGGGCCGTTTTTCTTCCAAAAGGAAAATGGCCATGCTGTTACCATCAATTAGGAGCGTTATCGCGACATGATGACCAATTTTGATGCCAATTATTCGTCGAAAGCGTATGAGGCAGTTCTGGATTCAACAAGACAGCGCTCCACCGCACACAAATCGCATAACAACCGGGCCGTTTGTTGTCGAAAAGTGGTGATTTGGACTGGCCACCGCGTTCGCCCGATTTGACGACGCCTGACTTCTTCTTGTGGGGATATTTAAAGTCAAAGTTTTACGTTAACAAGCCAAGGACCGTAGAAGAGCTCAAGGACAACATTCGTGAAGAAATAGCCGCTATTCCGGCCGAAATGTTGGCAAAAACGATGGAAAATGCAGCAAAAAGGGCACAATACGTCATCAACGCCAGAGGCGGTCTTTTGAGAGATATCATATTCAAAATTGATGTAAACAAATCTACTTGGAACAAATTAAATGATTAACATTGCCAACCGCCAAATTTTTATTTTTTTCTTTGATTTTAAAAAAAAAAAAAAAAACATGGGTCCGTTGAATATGGGTAACCCTGTAATCCGTTCAGTAACACATCAAAATGCAAAATTCATTGGAAGTAAAATACCGAATACAAAAACGCACTGCAATATACGGACTCAAAATGGTAGAGCTAATTAAAAATTTAAGAAGAAAAGAATTAATATCCTCCGGAAACCTCAAGACTTTTAAATCGTAGATATTGTGGCTATGCGCAATATTTACTATTTACTTCGCAAATTTAAAGAGAGAGTTTTAAATTTGAAACAGTGCTATGGGTTACGTGTCGGCCCAAATTTATACAAAAATACAAAATATCACAGATTTATTACAGATTCAAATACAAAATATTTGATTTCGCTGGAATTAAACCTTTTCCGGGAAATTACGGAAATTTCCGTATTTTTATATACAAATTTTGGTCTATTTCCTATTTCAACCGCTAAATATTATTTGATGACCATCCAAATTGGCAAGCTTCTGCCCAGTCCTAACCTCTGGTGTCGATTTGTTTATACTTGTGACCTATAAAGCAGCTACGGAATTATGAAAAATTTTCCCAAAGTTGCCCATTTCAACCTCTACATATTTTCGATCATCTCCAAAAACAATAGACTTCTATTCTTAAAATTCCACAAGCACATAGTGTTGTAGGGTATAAACATAGTATCCGAGTATACAGGGTGAAATGAAATAACTGCAACCAAATTCAGACTGCTGTCATTCCTGAGCCACTCGTCCGGCAGCTGTTAAAATTATTCCAGTGACAGCTCATTATATTGTTTATAAGCGTACAAAAGCATTTTGGTGAGAATTTTTCAGAAAAAAAGTTATTTGTGATGGAGTTCAAGCGTGATTGTGTGATTTCTTCATATTTGACTGGAAAACTACAAGTGGCTATGGTTAGAGCACTCAAGCATTTAAAAGTGAATAAATCTTTTGTGTCTCGTACCTTTTGCGTAGGCCGATGTCAAGGAATTGGGCGGAAGATAACAGCAACATCAGCAGAAATGTTTAAAAACTTAAAGAATTGACTTGATCTAGACCCATTTCGCAGTGGGCAAAGGGCTCATGAGCTGAACATATCGCAATATTCCATTCGGCAAATGTTTAAAGAAACGAGCTCGGGATAAAGCCATTGAAATTCCAAAAATTGCAAAAAATTACACCGCAACAGAAAGAAAATAGATTCAAAAGAGCTAAAGAGTTGCTTCGCTTGGCCGAAAGTGGTGAACTGCCGAATTTGGCTTTTTCTGATGAGAAAACATTCGTTGTCCAGCAGTTTGTAAACAAACAAAATTATTGTGTTTGCTTGTCAAAGAGGTCAGCAGGTGCACATTACCTTCGGTTGGCCACCAGAACTCAAGCACCGGTCATGGTGATGGTGTGGGTCGCCATAACAGCCGATGATCGCAAGGTTGGCACTAAAAAATGCCAAAGTGTCGATCACCTCAAGCTGGCGCTTCGCCGGGAATGGACCAAAATACCGCAGAGCAACATTCGGGCAGCATGTTACGGTTTCGGCCGTTTTAAGGTCATAATTCGTGTCAAAGGTGACCAATTCGAACAATTCTAAACTTATTCTAAAATTTTATGCTATTTCCGATTTTTTTGCTTTTACTCAATAAAATTAAAAAAAATGGAAAAATTATGGCTTTTGACGTTGCAATTTTTTATATCACCCTGTATTTTTGAATTTTGTTGTAGTCCCCATATAACTGTACATCCATTATCAAATGGTGCCGGAATTGCTTCAAATTACGTATTTTAAATTTCATACGCGTACAGGTCTTCGTTTAGCCCCTATATTCTGAATTCTTATGTTTTTGCGATATTATTAACCGGAATTGTTTCAAGTTTCGTATTTGATTATTGTAGTGACCTAAGGTAAAAATGGTCTATGCAGATATAAGCCTTCGTGGAGGTCCAGTACCGTTACATATTTATGATTTTATCTTTTGAAATTTTGCAAAATTCCTTCCGAAACTTCTTATTGGTCTACAACACTTGATTCTAGCCAACTACTTCAACATTAATGGGAATATGTTAAAATTTAGTGAAAAGTGGAGTTGTTAAACTCAATTTCAACGACTGGAAACTATTTTTAATTTTAATATTCGAATATTTTTATTTTATACAAGCTTCTGCAATTTGTTTAATATATAAAAATGGCAAGAGCTCTCAAAGCCTGCCTATGAATAATAATGTTGAGACTTAAGTACCAACTCTGTGTTAAGCCATTTAAACTTTATTCGGCATACTCAAGTTAAAAGTGTTCCAAATTGCTTCAATGCAAAATGGAATAATTGACATTATCATTAAGTATTAAACTATCGCTTCTTTATCTTTCCGTTGCAAAGTTTTCACATTTAAAAATCAGCGTATCATCTTTAATGCACTTCCTTCCGTTAAGAAAACCAGCCGACACTTTTGATATTTTTTGCATTGTCGTATTGGGATGGCACATGCAGACCTACACATACATCAATACATTCCTTACGGCTTCATTCTTCCTCCATACGTATTTTATGTGTACATTTGTGTGCGTGCATTTAATAAGAGCAATGTTGCAACCGCTTGACAAATTGTGGCCAAGAAATATTATCGTGGCATGACAACAGCCACAACAAGAATAAGAAGAAGCAGCAACGACAACGCATAACAGCTACTACGACGACTATCTGAGCTTGAGCCACGCAAACAGCAGCAGCAGCAACAACGACGATAGTGCATATCGACCTTAATGTTGCACGTGGTTGTAATACCAAAACATTGTATGACCCGAAAAAATGTATGCTGTGGCAGTCAGCCTTGAGTGGCGTGGCCACCAACCATATGCGTTTTCGTTTCCTCCCTTTTGCAGGAGGTAGCTTTATTGCTATGGCCCCTACTAATATTTACGCTTTCAAAAGAAACACACACACACGCATTCACTACCATGCAATCATTCATTCTCTCATTCATCTTTTCGACTGGTCTGTCTGTGTGCATGCATCGTGTCGTTCTACAGAGCGGTCGGGATGGTTAACAACTACGTAAAAATGCAACAAACACAAATGCATTATGGACCAAATAAACAGAGCATAAACCCACATCCCAATGTGCATTCCTTAGCCATTCTAAAGCATTCAACATGTGTTGGTGCGCGCAGTTGTATGTATGTGGGTACACATGTGAGAATGTTGGTGTACCAATACACTCACGTTAAAGAAATGTGCGTATGTTTACTGACAAAGACAAAGTGTGAAGGATCACTGGAACATACAGTCAACTATGGCTATAGCGAACCGGTTTAACAGTATATATAACATTTCTTTGGTTAATTTGAACCCCTAAATATTTTATCATCTCCAAAAGCAAGAAGCTTCTCCGTGCCTCCAAATTTAGACTCATCTATATGATTTGCTTGTCTACGATATTTGGCTATATTCGTCAACGAAATCAGCATAAAAAAACCAGAAGTTCGCCTTTTGTGTATTTCAGATATCGACTGTAAGTAATACTGGAATTTTTTCACACAAAATTAGTGGTCTATTGTACCCGCTGTCCTAAACTCTAACTTTATGCGAGATTTCTTGTCCTTTGGTTTCTATTTGTGACCTTTATAACGGCTGCAAAATCAGTAACATTTTTAGTTCTTAGTCCATTTAAACCCATAAATATATTTGTGGACATCTCTGAAAACAATAGGTCTAGCCCTTCTGAGTCCAACCCTACCCTTATGAACATTTTCGTGAGGATCGGACTTATATAATATCCCCAACCTGTGTTGTAAGGTCAAAAAATTTTTTAAAATATTAAAAGTCAAATTGAAAAAATCGCATGCGAAAAAAAATATGAAATATTAAAAATATTTAACAAAATACTACAAAATCTATATTAACATCATTATTGGCATATTTTTTCGGCGATTTTTTTAGATTTTATTCCTTTATGTCAAGAGGGCAATCTGAATTGACAAAATTTGTCAAAATCGGTCCAGCCATTCTTGAGATATAAGCATCCTTTGTATATACACATTGTATATATTTCGCTATATATAACCGATAACTTTACTATCGGCATCTACGTAACGGTCAGGATTGACCTGTTCGCCTATTTGTGATTTCGCCGGGATTAAAAATATTCGCGGTTTAATGGAAAATTTGAAGTTTATTTAACACAAATGTTGTGGCCTATTTCACCCACTAAATATTACATGATGACCATCACAATTTTCCATTTCCTGCCCAGCCCTAAGCTTTAGACCCATGCTAACTTTGATTGGTCTATAATTGCGACCTGTAGATCAACTGCAAAATCAGGAATTTTTTCAGTTTTTGATCCATTTCAACTTCTAAATATTATCCGATCATCTCCAAAAGAAATAGGGTTCTATTCTGACCCTAGGCCCACCTCCATTCTAAATTTCGTGAAGATCGGGCCATAATTGCGACCTGTAGAGTGATTACAAATTAACATGGACAGACGGACGAACGGACATACATAGCTAGATCGACTCAGCTCGGCGAGATAGGAAGGTCCATATATACTTTCCTATGTGGGAAACCAATATTTCGTGGTGTTACAT
The DNA here is from genome assembly GCF_030504385.1 of Musca domestica. Lineage (NCBI taxonomy): Eukaryota > Metazoa > Arthropoda > Insecta > Diptera > Muscidae > Musca > Musca domestica. Next base: position 7,463,037 of record NW_026712344.1, on the reverse strand, counting down.
AATTTTTGGCCCAATCAAACTTATAATACCTCCAACACATAGTGTTGTAGGGTATAAAAATGAATTGATATTATTTATCTTGGATCATTAAGAAACATGCCCGTCTGTGGAAATTATTCTAAGCGATGGACCTAGGTTATACGCATTTTATATCTTAAAATTCTACATTTTCTCCGGGAATTGAGTGAAATTTCGTGTTTGGACTTTGTATTAGGCGCTACCACCGCAACTAGGCAAGTTTTATGCAATTGATTTTCGCCACACTTTCCAATATTTGTACACATATAACGCAAACTCTAGATGTTCGGCATTTTGACGATCTTAGCCACATATATATATTATATGTTCTTTAAATTTGGTATCATAAGTTGGTAACAGAAGCTATCTCCTCTAATATCAAATAAATCTCGTCATCTATAGACATATTTTCAAACATGTTACTTACGGAATATCTTAATTACTTTGTATATTGTGAAAGAAGTAAAACAGGTTCTTAAAACTACAGAAATACAGCCCTGAGGCACAATTATTCATTTTTTTCATCATCATCTTTTCATCTTTAAAATGAGTTAAATAAAAAAAATAAATGAAATTCCTGGATTTTTCTCTCAAAAATATGATCCAAAGTCTTCAATCTTTCAATTCCACTGCAAATCTAGTTAATAACATCATTGCGCGCCCTGCAATTTACGCTTCTTTCAATCATTGATTTTGAAAATATTTTTTTTTTTTATTTTCCAAAACAAAAAATCCATATACAAAATTGGCAGAAGTCGGCCACACTTAGAAAAAAATTGTTATCAGCTGGTAGTTCTACCTTATCTTTTATATCTCTTTTTTTATAAATATTATATCTATTTTTTATATAAATTTTTTTAATTCCCATTCCTGCTGGTATGCTTAAAAATTGTTCCTTGAAAATCCACTAGTCTTCCTTAAAATCGATGTTTGGCAATGTTCTAAAAAATATGGTCCTTAAAATTTGTAGTTTCTGAACTAAATACAAAAAAAAATGATTTCCTTGAGAATTCGTTCCTAAAAATCTGCGATTCCTATTGTCCTTGAAACTTCGGTGCTTAAAAATCTACGAGTTCTGTTGTCCTTCATAAGTAAATCCTTAGAAATCCAAAAGTCCTTGAAAATGCGGTCCTTAAATATCCACGAGTCTTGTTGCCCCCATAAGAGATTCCTTAAAAATCCAACAGTCATTTAAAATTTGATCTTTAAAAATTCACGAGACCTGTTGTCCTTCATAAATCAATGCTTAAAAATCCAAAAGTCCTTGAAAATGCGGTCCTTAAATATCCACGATCCTGTTGTCATAATTCAGCACTTGTTAATCCATAGGTCCTTAAATCAACATCTCCTTTATAATGCGGGCCTTAAAAATCCACAAGGCGTGTTGTCCTTCATAAGTCATTCCTTAAAAATCAAACAATCCTTTAAAATTTGGTCCTTTAAAATCCATGAGTACTATTGTCCTTCATAAGTCAATCCTTAAAAAACCGCTTGTCCTTTAAATTCTTAAGTCAGTCCTTACAAATCCACTAGTCCTTGAAAATTTGGTCCTTAAAAACCATCAATTTCTGTGCCCTTCATAATTCAGCAGGCCTGTTGTCCTTCATAAGTGAGTCCCTAAAAAGCCACAAATCCTTTAAAGTTCGGTCCTTAAAAATCCACGAATTTTGCTGTCCTTCATAATTCAGCTCCTATAAAACCAGAGGTCCTTGAAAATTCGGTGCTTAAAATTCACAAGTCCTGTTGTCCTTCATAAGTCCATCCCTCAAAATCTACAAGTTATTTAATGCTAGGTCCTCAAAAATCCTGTCGACTTTCTGTCCTTTATAATTCAGTCCTTAAAAACTCACTAGTCCTAGAAAATTCGGTACTTATAAATGCTCGAGTCCTGCTGTCCTTTACAATTTAGTCCGTAAAAATGGAGCTCTTAATAATTTGGTCCTTAAAAGTCTACGAAAATGTAATCCTTATCAATCCTCGAGCTCCGTTGTCTTAATAATTTGGTCCTTAAAAATCCACGACCCCCATTGTTCTTGATGATTAGATCCTTAAAAATGCACGAGAACTGTTATCCTCGAAAATTCGTTCCTTAAAAATCCACGAGTCTTGTTGTCTTCGAAAATCAACGGGTTTTATTGTCTTACAAGTTTTAAAAATTCACAAGTACAGCTGTTCTGTTTAATTTTACCTGTGAAATTATATGCATATTCCCAGAATTGTCCTTGAAAAGTACGGTTATAGAAAGTTAAAACACAAGAAACCAAAAAGTCGTATAAAACTCTATTTAGAAAATCTATGACCTTAATTTCTTGAAAAGGCGCAAGTATTGCTGTTGTCAAAAATTCTGGCCTGAGAAATCCAAAAAAAGAACAGCACTGGACAACTCTTTCTTTGAAAATCTGCTAGTTTGGAAAAAGCTATTTTTAAAAATACACGATTATCAACATTCTAGAAAAAAGTTGTTTTCTAAAATGCACAGTCTTGAAAAATTTTATCCTAGAAAATTGTCAAGTTTTGATATCCTGAAAAATTCTGTTGTTAAAATACCATGTATTGAACGCATGGAAATATTTGTTTATAAATAAAAATTAAAATCCTGAAAAATTGTGTCCATGAGTATCCGCAGAATTGCTGGTCTGAATATCTTGTCATTGAAAATTATGTAGTATTGCTGGTTATTTTCAATCAATGTTATATCAAATTATTTTCTGCTATCCTGGAAACTGAGACCTGAGTTTTTTTTTTAAATTACCATATATGTGCATAAAATCCCATGTATCCACTGTGTGCAAAAATAATATATATCGCTGAAGCAGCAACAACATTTTCAGTGGCAACAGCAAAATCATAAGCCTCGTTAACGCAACGTAAACGCATATCCACTATACATTCGTACTTCATACAGGAACTCACTGAGGCACAGACACCAGCACGAGCTTCGAAAATTGCAGACATAACTGTATAAATACTCCAATGCCAACGGAGAACAGGTTCAAATTCTGTGAAGCACCCGAGTGGGGTCGAAACCAAACAAAAATGTGCACGAAAGCATACCAAACATAAATTACACTTTAATTTTCACAAATTAGCCACGGAAGATAAATCAGAAGAGAAATTTGCCTTCTCTACGTTTATATTCAACTTCTTCTCGGGGGAAGAGCAGGCAAACATTTATTAGAGGGCAAATGATAGCGGTTGGCATGAAAATAAGTTGAATATGTTTGTTCGTGTTTTTACTTGCTTTAACAGCAAACACTTGAAGTAATAATTATGGTATTTCCGTTGCACAAGCAAGATGCTTGATTATGTGTTAAATTCTGCAATTTGGTTTGGTACAAAATCGCAATTTTTTCTGTTTAAAGGATTTTTTAAATTACACTACTATTGTCTCCAGCATCCTTCGGCCACTGGTATTTATTTCGAATTTATTCCGATACAACATATACGAATTTGAATACCAGAACAATCGAAGTTCGACTCAAGTTCTACTAGCAAATATTTTCCACAGCAAAGAAAGTTTTTAGAGATGATTTTTATACCCAACAGACCTAAGTTTTGATTGGGCCAACACCTTGGAATATTGGTTCGAGACACAGGATGTTATATGTGGATCTTCCTATCTGGGCAGCTGAGTTGATGAAAGTACATATTCTATACAAATATTTAAAATTTCACCTGGAACTGGAGATATAACATCAGAATCGGAGGTACATCCAAAATATTTAGATTTTATGTGTACATAAATATGATCGCTTACAGATACTGTCTCCCAAATTTGGAATGTGTAACGGAATTTGAAACAAAAATAAATTTGCCGAGTTATATTGAAATCGGTTCAGATTTGGATATAGCTTCCATATATATTTTCGGCCGATTTCATGTATTTGATGCACCAAAAACGCTGCGTATCTCCAATTTCAATGAAATTTGGAATGTGTAACTGAATCAGGAACAAATATAAATTTTCTAGATTATATGGAATCGGTTCAGATTTGTATATGGCTCCCACATATATTATCGGCCGATTTCATATACTTGATCTTCCAACACACTATGTATTCCCAATTTCAATGATGAAATTTGGTCTTAAAATGTATTTACTTATTTTTTTATTGAAATCGGTTTAGATTTGTATACAGCTCCCATATATATTTTCGACCGATTTCATGCACCAAACACGATATGTATGACAAATTCCACTGAAATTTGGAATAGGTGACGAAATTTGGAACGAAAATACATGTTGGCAAATTATATTGAAATCGGTTCATATTTGCATATTATTTTATTAAGAAACATATTACTACCACGCCTTTGCAATGACTTTAAGCTGATAGTAAAAAACTACACAAAAATTTAATTGAGGCTACGATTACTATGGGGTAGTATATAGGTTAATTTCTATTGACGTTAAACTTTAAAAGAATGCTTTAAAAACCAAACACAAACTCTTCGTGCATATGGTATAAATTTGCCATTTTCCTGCCGTTCTCATGGTCAGCAATGCCTGGCAAATTTTCTTATTGCAACAACATATAATTTTTTTATACCCTCCACCAAAAAAGGTATGGAGGGTATATTAAGTTCGTCATTCCGTTTGTAACTCATCGAAATAATCATTTTAGACCTAACAAAGTATATATATTCTTGATCAGCGTAAAATTCTAAGACGATTTAGCCCTGTCCGTCCGTCTGTCCGTCTGTTGTAATCACGCTACAGTCTAAACGAATTAAGATAGGAAGCAAAAATTTTGCACAGATCTCTCTTTTGTCTGCAGGCAGGTCAAGTTCGAAGATGGGCTATATCGGTCCACGATATCGTATAGCCCCATATAACGGTAGCCCCCGATATTCGGTATTTTGATGAATTTTAATGGAATTGTGCAGAGAATTATCTATATAGATCCACGATATCGTGTAGCCCTCATATAACGGTACCCCCGATATTCGGTATTGTGATGTTTTTAGCCATATTTTTCAACGGAATGGTCACAAGGGGTTCTTTGTACACAAGGGGTTCTTTGTGAGCACTTTACTCCCCGACAGAGAATTCTCTATATAGGTTAACGATAACGTATAGCTCCCATATAACGGTACCCCGCGATATTCGGTATTTTGATGATTTTAGCCACATTTTCCAATCGTATTGTCTGAAAATCCACACACGGAGTTCTTTGTGAGCACTTTACCCCTGAAATTGTCTATATAGGTCCACAATATCGTATATCCCCCATATAACGGTACTCCCCTATATTCGGTATTTTGATGATTTTAGCTACTTTTTCCAATGGAATTATCTGAAAATCCATACAAGGTGTTCCTTGTGAGTACTTTACACGCAGGCATAGATTTGTCTTTATAGGTCCACAATATCGTATATCCCCCCATATATCTGCACCTTCCTATATTAGATATTTTAAAGATTTTAAAAGAATTTTTATTGGATTTTATTTTTTTGAAAATTTTCTAATTCGTTCTATATGGTGGAGGGTATTCAAAGTTCGGCCCGACCGAACTTACTGCTTTTTTACTTGTTATATTCTTCAATTAGCGCACTGCGTTCATCTAGTATAAATATATAAAATAAATTGAAGAAAACCTTGCAAAAATATGAAAAAAGGATTTTTTTATGTTTTGTCATATTTTTATCGCTTGAGATTTTATACCCTCGTCGGAGACCCTAAAAAGTATTTAAATGTTCTTGATCAGTGTAAAAAATGTTAATTCGGTTTAGCGATGTCCAACTATTGAAATCAGGATAGAATAAACATTATTTATTTACTATATGCTGGCAGTTTGGTATTGCAAATATTGGTCCACTGTTACGTATAGTCTCCAGATTTTCGTTATTTTGAAGGTTCCAACCATAATTACCAACAAAATGGTTGAAACTTGACAATTAGGGTTCTCGGTATGTCTGTTATCTTCTTGCATTTAGGCATTTACATTTTATATTTTTATATGTTATATATATATATGTTTTCTTGTAGAGTGTTAGTGTTGTAGGGTATTAAAAGGTCGGCCGCCCGAAATAGCATTAGCTTACTTATTTCTTTTTTATTTCAGATTGAAAAAGTTTAGAAATGTAATCTAATATAATTAAAAAATAAAGTAATAGAATATTGTTTTTGCATGGATTTTTATACCCTACAACACTATGTGTTGGGGGTATTGTAAGTTTGATTGGGCCAAAAATTATGTCACACCACTAAATATTGGTTTCCCACATAGGAAATTATATATGGATCTTCCTATCTCGCCGAGCTGTGTCGATCTAGACATGTATGTACGTCCGTCCGTCCGTTTGTCCATGTAATCACTCTACAGTTCGCAATTATGGCCCGATCTCCAGGAAATTTCTAATGGAGGTGGGGCTAGGGTCTATTGCTTTTGGAAATGATCGTATAATATGTAGGGGTTGAAATGAACCAAAAATTGAAAAATTTCCTGATTTTGCAGTTGATTTACATGTCGCAATTATAGACCAATCTAGGCAGAAGTTAGTATGGGGCTAGAGCTTAGTGCTGGACAGACGCCGTCCAATTTTGATGGTCATCGGGTATTATTAAGTGGGTGAAAAAGACCATAACATTTGTGCTAAATAAAAGTCAACATTTCCATTAAACCGCGAATATTTTTAATCCCTGCGAAATCACAAATAGATGAACAGGTCAATTCTGACCGTCTGACTCTCAGTAAAAGAAATGTCGGCATTTTTCTCACGAAACGCTTGCTTTTGGAGAACTTTTTTATTTACAGACGACATCCAGTAACAATTTGCAACAATAGTTACAAATGCTAGGGTAACCAGACACACCTACTTTCGTAAAAATTGTAACCCTCAGGCGGGACACCAAAGGGTTCTTTTTGGTCCTTTTTCAAAATATCACTTTATATCAATGAAAAATGATTCAGCACAACATTTCACTAATTCTAAGTTAATACTTCAATTTTTTATGAAAGTGTCAAAGAAACAAATATTCTCGATCGAATTTCGTTGTGAGCCCCTAAACTAAAGAGATTTGTATTCGAATGTTGCTCTGCTGTATTTTGGCTCGTTTCCGGCGACGCTCTTGCTTGAGGCGATGGACACTTTGGTATTTTTTAGTGCCAACCTTGCTTTTCAAAATACCGGAGATTTTGGTGGCCATTGTGCGCTGGAAATGAAGCGAGGAACCTCATTTTGTAACCATTATTGGCGATATTGACGATAGTCACTTGTGGTTTTCCAGCCAAAAATCACGCTTGAATTCCATTACGAATAAATTTTTCTCTGAAGAATTCTAACCAAAATGCTTTTGTACGCTTGTAAACAATATAATGAGCTGTCTTTGTAATATTTTAGCAGCTGTCGGACGAGTGGCTTAGAAATGACAGCAGTCTGAAGTTGGTTGCAGTTTTTTCATCTCATCCTGTATTTTCAGAATTTCCTGCAGATGTTCTTATTATTTCACTACATTTATCAACAAAATTGTTTCAAATTTGGTATTTGAATCTCATAGTATATGGCGTGAATCTGTAGCAGGAAATTGTATATGTAGCATATGCCTATGTGCAGCCCCTATGTAATGGTACCGCCCATTTTATGGTACATTGAGGACTTTTACCGCAATCATCAACCAATTTCATTCGCAAAAATGAAATTCCAATATTATTTCTTTTCATTTGTTTATATTAATATATCCACAACTTCCACGCGAATTTTTGATTCAGCTATGTTAAATTTCGAATTGTTACTCATAAATACTCAAAGATGCATGGCAAAAATTATACAAATTGAGATTCGCCTTCACATGGTATGATTAACTTCACCTTGGTATGATTAAATTCACACAAATTCTAAATGTAATCGTATTTTTATTGTAAGTACCTATGCTAGCTTTGAGATCGATATTTTCAAAGACAAACGGCGACCTTTTGACCGAATCGTGCTATTGGTTCACATATTGGAGCACACTTTTTAGTACTGATATATCCCCCTGCAATCGGTCTTCTTAATTTAAGTTTTTTGGATGACTTCGTAATTGGGAATAAGATGCCAGATTGATTCCACCATTTTAACCACTAAAATATAATATCATCTTTTTGAATACGGTTTTAAAATCGGAATCTGAAAACTTTTACCAAAACTCCTGTGGAAAGAATGCATTCCACTTTGAAATATTGAAATCGCTTTTATGCGCTAAATTTTATTACTAATCTGCTTCTCCTTCTTCTTCTTGATTTTCATACTTTTGCGGTCATTAACTTAATGTAAAGAGGCGAAAAATGAAAGCACAATTTTCGAGAAGAAGAAGAAAAAAAATACCATAAATTATAAACTAAGTTGACTAGGGAGAAAAAAAAAAGAAATAAAAATTACATTAACAAATTATGTTGAGGTTCAGTTGCAATGTTGTGGTGGTTTGTCTGCCAGCCATCCTGTTTTCCTGGCAATTAAAAGGTCTTAAGCGAAGCATCGTGGGAAGGAAATGAATAGAGAATGGTTTCCGTGGCATTTGCCAAAATTAACGAAATAATAATAACCGTGAGGGCAACTGTTGCAACGCTACACTGACCAGGCCGGCGATTAAAAAACCCAAACGTGGTCAGAAAGTTTAAACTAATTTCGTTAAAAGCTTTTAATGAAAATTTCACTAAGGAGACGGCAGACAGACACAAAAAATATGCTTTTAAATATCATGCGACGTAAATATGGATGTATGTCGAGCACCTTCTGCAGGCATTCAGGCAGGCAGGCAGACAAACATAACAACATAAACATCCACAGATGTACTTCATCTATAAATAAAAGCTTTCTATGATGATGGTGATGGCCTAAAGCACTGTGCACAGTCCTTAGTCGAGAGAAAAAAAAGCCAGAAGTGTATACAACCGTCTGAGACTCCAATAACGATGAGAGTGGATGGTTTGATGGTTCGCGCTATGCTTTGTGTTTGCTTCAGTAGGTTTCTGGCAATAGTGGTTCGAGAGGTCAGCACAAAAGCCGGAGAAGTCAAAGCCTGTTCAAAGGAAAAGGCAGGCACTTGCACAATCAAAACCAACACCATTGATGGTCGAGTTGGTTCCAGCTGCGGCCTAAACAGCCAAACCATCGCCTACAAAAACAACAAACCAAAGAACCAAAAAACACTTAAAATTTACACTTCGTCAGCCAAGTGAGTGAGTGGGAATTAAAAGTGAACGCATTATGATTTTTTCGTCCTGTTGATAGCAGCACAACAAAGTAAAATGCGGAAACGCTTGGTTGGCTCTTCCCTCGACCGAAATAACTAAGGATGCTGGTCCACTTTGCGCAGCCATACCACGGTATTTATTTAGTTGCTGTTTTTTTTCTTCTTGACCAAATACAAAGTAATAACTGAGGTTATCATCACATATTTTTTAGGGGGAGAAATTTGTGGAAAATTTACATCTGCTTTGCAATGGAATGGTTCAGATTCGCACTCTAAGATAATATTCGTTCAAATTAAATTTGTTGTAAAAAGCCTTGTTACGCTGAATTGTTGAGGACATATTTAAAGGTCGTGATGAAATTTTAAATACCATGCTATTGCCTTAAATTGGGATAAAACGTCTAGATTTCAAAGAAATATTTATAACAGGATTTAAATTAATCCGGAAATATATTTTGATATTTGTGGCTAATATATATTTTAATGGAATTTTTATTTTCAAAAGAGGTTGGAGGAGCAGCAATAAAACAAAGGCTTTAGTCTGGGGCCCTATCCCATTTGTACCCTAAAATTTGCGTTAATGTCTTTGCAGATCTGAAAGCCTTTTGACTAGAATGAAGATTTTCCAAAGAAACATCCCCATATCTACTTCATTATAAATGCAAATGGTGAGTCTTTGACGAAGCAGATTTCCCTTCTACGTCAAATACATAATTTCATCATTCGGAACGAACACAAATTTCATATTAAAAAATTTGATTCCATAGGTACATATTGAATATTAATTATACCCTACAACACTATGTGTTGGGGGTATTATAAGTTTGATTGGGCTAAAAATTATGTAACACCACGAAATATTGGTTTCCCACATAAGAAAGTATATATGGATCTTCCTATCTCGCCGAGCTGAGTCGATCTAGCTATGTATGTCCGTCCGTCCGTCTGTCCGTCTGTCCATGTTTATTTGTAATCACTCTACAGGTCGCAATTATTGCCCGATCTTCACAAAATTTAGAATGGAGGTGGGGCTAGGGTCAGAATAGAGAATAAAGAACAGAATGAAGATGATCGCATAATATTTTGGGGTTGAAATGGACCAAGAACTGAAAAAAGTTAACGATTTTGCAGTTGCTGTACAGGTCGCAATTATAGCCTAATCAAATCGGAAGTAAGCCTGGGGCTAGAGCTTAGGGTTGGGCAGAAGCCTTCCAATTTTGATGGTCATCGGGTAATATTTTGTGGGTGAGATAGACCACAACATTTGTGTTAAATAAAAGTCAAATTTTCCATTAAACCGCGAATATTTTTAATCCCGGCGAAATCACAAATAGACGAACAAGTCAATTCTGACCATTACATAGATGCCGATAGTAAATATATCAGTTATATACAGCGAAATATATACAATGTATATATACAAAGGAAGGGGATGTTATCAAGAATGCTTATATCTCAAGAATGGCTGGACCGATTTTGACAAATTTTGTCAATTCAGAATGCCCTCTTGTCATAAAACTATGAAATAAAAAAAAATCGCAGAAAAATATGCCAATAATGATGTTAATAAGAATTTTGTTGTATTTGGTGACATTTTTTTAATTTTTTCATATTTTTTATCGCATGCGATTTTTTCAATTTGACTTATAATATATTGAAATATTTTTTCACCTTACAACACAGGTTGGGGATTTTATATAAGGATTGCAAATATCGTCCGATCCTCACGAACATTTTCACAAAGGTAGGGCTGGGCTCAGAAGGGCTAGGCCTAATGTTTTCAAAGAAGTCCGCAATATATTAGGGGTTGAAATGGACCAAAAACTAAAAATGTTCCTGATTTTGCAGCCGTTATAAATGTTACAAATAGAATCCAAAGGAAACGAGTTCTCCCATAAAGTTAGAGTTTAGGACAGCGATTAGAATGGACCACTAATTTTGGGTGAAAAATAACAGCATTACTTACAGGCGATATCCGAAAAACACAAAAGGCGAACTTCTTGCTTTTTTTGCTGATTTCGTTGACGAATATAGCCAAATATCGTAGACAAGCAAATCATATAGATGAGTTTAAATTTGGAGATATAGAGGGGCTTTTTGCTTTTGGAGATGATTTCAAAATATTTTGGAGTCCAAATTAACCAAAAGCAGAAATGTTTTTCCGATCACACAATTGAAGCCAATTGACACGCCTGAGAAGACAGTTAAGGACAGGGAAGAGTTCTAGCATTTTGAATGACCTTTGGATTATATTTCGCTGTAAAATGGACCACAACAACTAACAGCCCGAAGGAGTGCATAAATATTAGGCAAATGTCCCTAGTCAAAATCCTAATTTCAAAAGCGAAGTCTTCCAATATGGATTTGGACATAAGGGGCTTCTAACATATTGTAGTGTTGTAGGGTATAACATAGTCGGTCCCGCACAACTATAGTCTTTGCTTACTTGTTTTTAAATCCATTCAGGAAATAATGTCACATAGACCTCGATAATGTTTATACCCTTCATAGTATGGAGGGTATATCAAGTTTGTCATTCCGTTTGTTACACCTCGAAATATACATATTAGACCCCGCAAAGTTTGCATATTCTTGATCAGCATAAAATTCCATGTCGATTTAGCGATGTCCGTCCGTCTGTCCATCTGTGGTAATCACTCTAGCTTCCGAACAAAATGAAGTAGGTTGAAAGAATTTTACGCAAATGTGTATTATGTCTGCACGACTTTTGGTATTGAAAATGGGCCCACGTCTTCCTATAGCCCCCATATAACGTTACCCCTCGATATTCGGTATTTTGATGATTTTAGCGACATTTTTCGCCGGAATTGTTTCAAATTTGGTGTTTGAAATTCGTAATGAATACTACAGTTTAAGACTGAAAATTGTCTGGGCAGGCCCACGTCTTCGTGTATCCCCCATATAACGGTACCTCCCGATATTTGGAGTTTTGATGAATTTAGCCTCATTGTTTACCGATTTTTTTTATTCAAGCTTCGCATTTGAATATTGTAATGGTTTATGACAAAATTTGCCTATGCTGGTCTACGTCTTCGTATAGACCCTAATATAATGGCGAGATTCGGTATTTTTAAGGTTTTAAAAGAATTTTTAACGTATTTAATTTTTTTGAAAATTTCCAAAATCGTTCCATATGGTTGAAAGGTATCGGCTCGGCCGAATCGGCCGAACTAACAGCTTTTTTACTTGTTATTTTTGCTTTGACCGAGACCACTAGATCATGCAAATCTTCGTTGATTTTGCATTATATTTACGCCCTATGTCGTGTTAATGGGTATTCAGAACAATATTTAAAAAATTAGATTATTTTATATGATTTCCTGTATCTCCGATATTTGGCTATACTCATCAACGAAATCAGCATCAATGCAAAGGCCAAAGGTGCGCACACATATCAGCAGCTATAGTTTTTCGGATGACCATGGAGATAGGCTTCAGATATACTGGATGACGCAAAAGATTGACTTCAGCGCTGTCCTATACTCTAACCACATAAAAATTCTATGTCTATTGTTCCTGAGTTGATAACTGTAGAGCGACAGAAACATCTATACAAATCCAGAATTTTTAAATTTTTGGTCCTTTTTAAATATTAAATATTTTGCGATCCTAACTCTACCCCAATGCAAAATGTTGTGAAGATCGGACGATAACTGTCATCTGGATACAATACCACCAACACATAGTACTGTAAGGTGAAAAAATGTTACAAAATGTACAATTCAATATTATAAGTCAAATAAAAAAAAAAAAAAAAAAAACTCACGCGATAAGAAGTATGACAAAAAATACAAGAGAATTGTCAAAATCCGTCCAGCCGTTCATGAGTTATAAGCGGTCTAACTAGCATCCCCCTCTTGATATGAGAGATTGTATAGATTTTACTATATATGCGATATAACGATCATAATCATAACTGTCGGAAGTGACGTTTTTGTGTATTTGTGGGTTCGTTGAAATAAAAAATATTCAAGGATTAATAGAAATTTTCTTTTTTTATTAACAACCAGTAAAGAAAGTCCTAAAGTCGGGCGGGGCCGATTTTATGATACCCTACACCACTTTGCTAATTTAGTTGAGCTCCACATAACAAGTAAAATTTTTATGGGAGAATTCAATCATACACGCTATGATTATAATTATAATTTAAAATTCAAAGGACTAAATATGCCGAAGCATTTGTATCTTTTAAATTCGGACTTGTATTGCCCATTTGGTGCAAAATTAATTCTAAATCAGATAAAGATATATATGGGAGCTAAATCCAAATCTGAACCGATCTCGATAAAATTTAGCAAAAATATTTCTGAGTTGTATTTGATATATTTCTCTGAATATCGTTGTTACGGAGTGCATATTACGGCTGTGGGTAACAAATACAACAAATCGGATGAACAATATATATGGGAGCTATAGCTATATCTGAACCGATCTTCACCAAATTTTGCATACTACCTTCTAGACTAAATTCGGTCGTATGTGCCAAATTCCATCCCATTTGGGCAAATATTAGACGTTTGGTGCACAATAAAAGGTAAATCGGACGAAGTTATATATGGGAGCTATATCCAAATCTGAACCAATCTCGATAAAATTTAGCAAAGGTATTTCTGGGCTGCATTTGATATATTTCCCCAAATATTGTTGTTACAGAGTGCATATTACGGCTGCTGAGGACAAAAATAACAAATCGGATGAACAATATATATGGGAGCTATAGCTATATCTGAACCGATTTCCATCAAATTTGGCATGCTTATTTTTAGGCCTAATTTGGTTGCATGTGCAAAATTCCATACTATTCGGGCTGATATTACACGTTTGGTGCACAATAATAGGCAAATCGGACGAAGATATATATGGGAGCTATATCTAAATTTTTACCGATTATCTCCAATTTCAATAGGGTTTGTCCTTGGGCCAAACAAATGTTGTTTGGAAAATTTCATCTCAATCGGATAATAAATGCAACCTGCATTTTGTTCACAAAAATACATGGACAGACGGACGGACGGACGGACAGACGGACTGACATGCATAAATCAACTCAGAAAGTGATTCTCCTTTTGCCTGTTACAAACAAATGCACAAAGACATAATACCCTGACCACCTTGTATTGTAGGGTATAAATATTCGAGGGTTAATGGAAATGTTAATTTTTGATTAATAAAAAATTATAAATATTATAGCCCTGAACTCTAGTCCCATGAAAATTTTCGAGTCGATCGGTCTGTAATTATCACTCCTATGGCAACTGAAAAATCAAGAAAGTTATTCTGTTTTTAATCCATGAACCCCTGAATATTTTGCTATCATCTCCCATTTCGTAAGGATCGGGTCAGAAGAAGGCACGGACGGACACACATATCACAAATCAGCTCGTCGAGATAGATACATAATATACCATGAGCAGGACCGATATTTTGAGGTATTACAAACTTTTTGGACCAATCAAAATTATAATACACCCAACGCAGAGCGTTGTAGGGCATAAGTTAGGATCTTGAGGCTCAATTGTTTATATATCATATTGCCTATGTGATGGCATATCCAAATTTTAGGTATTTGAAGCCCACCAATCCTACTCTGAATCAATTTTCACTAAATTTAAAGTAGACGTATGTAGGGTTGTCCATATTCAACCAACCCATCTGGCAACACCATAACTTTTGACAGAGATGTCACATCGCTCAATGACATACCGCGTTTGAAGCGTCAGTCCAAGCAGATTTTTACCATGAACCAATACACGCCACGCGAGCGCTCTGAAATTTACATTCAACAGAAGAAGTCAATTGTGAAAACTCAACGTGCTTTTAAAACATTAAAAAATGTGAGAAGTGCGCCTTCTAAGAAAGCCATTAAGCGTTTATACGAAAAATTTTCGACTGGTAAGGCTCTTTCTAATCCGAAGAGGCCATATAAAAGACGACCAAGGCGATCGGCCGAGAATATCGCTGCCGTACGAGCCAGTGTTGAGAGGTCCCCAAGAACATTCCAAAAACGCCGTTCTCATCAGTTGGGCATGGCTCGGTCCATTTACAAGGGATTATTCGCATTGATTTGCATTTGTTCCCGTACAAAATTCAATTGACGCAAAGAATGTTGCCTGCGGACAAGCCTCGTCGATTGGAATGGGCCTAAAGGTCCGTCGAATATGGGCAACCCTGTACACCTCGTATCACATACCATTATTATAGAAAGTATGCTATGCCTAAGAAAAGACTGAAATCATGAAATATATAAGTGCTATAGCTATGTCGGAACCTACTTTCAACAAATTTGTCGTATTTGGTAACAGTCGGATGTGCCAAAGTATATCATATTCGTATATCCATTTAGTGCACAATAAATGTGGAATCAGATCAAAATATGCATGGGAGCTATATCCAAATCTGAACCGATTTCCATAGAATTTAGCAAAGGTATTTTTATACCCTCAGCCATATGGCTACAGAGGGTATATATCATTTGATACGGTCAAAACGTGCCTAGTCGAAATAACGGTTTAGACCCTAGGTCTCTTTGGACCAAATCCGTTTCAGAACATTTGGAGTCGATCTAGCGATGTCCGTCCGTCTGTCTGTCTGTCTGGCTGGCTGGTGCACACGATAAATCTTGAAGGGAGTATTCGATTTGGTCCAAACTTGGTACATCGCAATATTTTTGTCAAACTTAGATCGAGTTCGAAGATGGGCAATATCGGTCCACTCCTTCTGGTACCTCCCCCACAAAAGGTCGGAATTTGCAAAAAATTTATTCTTTGCACAAAAAGAGAAGGGAAAATCCGATTTTGCTCCAAATTTTGCAAATCCTAATATTTGCATCAGTGCTAGGTCAGGTGTGAAAATGGACAATATCGGTCCACTCCATCAAGTACCTCCCCCATAAATGGTCAAAATTTTGAATAATTACAACTCTCATAAAATGTGATTTAAAAGTCCGATTGTCTTCAAATTTTACACATACCAATATTTATATTAACTCAAGGTCTGGTGTTAAGATGAGCAATATCGGTCCACTCCTTCTGGTACCTCCCCACAAAAGGTCGAAATTTGCAAATCATATATTTTTTGCACAGAAAGCGAAACGATGATCCGATTTTGGTCCAACTTTGCAAATCCTAATATTTGCATCAGTGCTAGGTCTGTTCCAAAAATGGACAATATCGGTTCACTCCTTCAAGTACCTCCCCCACAAATGGTCAAAATTTTGAATAATTACAACTCTCATAAAATGTGATTTAAGAGTTCGATTGTTTTCAAATTTCACCCATCCCAATCATTTTATTAGTCAAGGTCTGGTGTTAAGATGGAGTATATCGGTCCACTTCTTCTGGTACCTCCCCCACAAATGGTCGAAATTTTAAAAATATATATTTTCTGCACAAAAAGGGAAGCAATAATCTAATTTTGAAAAACATAACACTCAAAGAAAGCGAAATAAAGCGATTCTTTACAATTGCTATATCCATCTACTATAATTTATTTTTTTATATATAATTAGTTTTATATATAATAATATTTATATCATATTTATTTAGGTGGGATACGAAATGGACAATATTGAACGATTCTTTCAAAACCCACTCCATAGAGGGTGAATAGGGCTGAGGGTATACATCTGTCGGCAAAACCGACCGATACTTTTTTACTTGTTAAACTGTTATGTGGTACCGATACGGTTGTTGTGGAGTGATTATTATGGTTGTGAGGGACTTAAAGACCAAATCTGGTGAAAAACTAGTGCTATACAGGGTGAGATGAAAAAACTGCAACCAACTTCAAACTGCTATCATTTCCAAGTCACTCGTCCGACAGCTGTTAAAGGTATTTCAGTGACAACTAATTATATTTTTTACAGGCGTACAAAAGCATTTTGGTTAGAATTTTCCGGAGAAAATGTTATTCGTGATGGAATTCAAGCGTGATAGTGTGATTTCTTTATATTTGGCTAGAAAACCACAAGTGGCTATCGTTAGAATACTCTAGCATTTAAATGTGAACAAATCTTTTGTGTATCGTACCATTGCTCGTTACCGTGTAAAGTAAAGAACCAACTTGATCGAAACCCACATCGCAGTGCCTGAAAAATGGCTCGTGAGCTGAACATATCCCAATATTTCATTCGGCAAATATTACAAATGAGCTCGGGTTAAAGCCATTGAAATTCCAAAAAATGCAAGAACATATACCGCAAAAGAAAGAAAATAGACTCAAAAGAGCTTAAGAGTTGCTTCGCTGGACCTAAGTGGTGAACGGCTGAATTTGGTTTTCTCCGATGAGAAAACATTCGTTGGTCAGCAGTTTGTAAACAAACAAAATGATCGTGTTAACTTGGTATAGGTCGCCATAACAGCCGATGGTCGCTCTCCGCTCATATTAATCGACCGTGGCATCAGAATGAATGCCGCATATTATCACGAAAATATTCTGGAGAGTGTATTAAATCCTTGGGCAACCAAACATTTTGGCCGCAGACCTTGGATATTCCAACAGGATTGAGCACCATCGGATCCAGCACGCGCCACCCAAGAATGGTTACAAAATGAGGTTCCTCGCTTCTATTCCAATGCACAATGACCACCAAAATCTCCGAATACCAATCCGTTGGACTATTGTATACTCCATGGAAAGCAATATTGGCACAAAAATGTAAAAATTATGGCGTTTGACTTTGTTGCAGTTTTTTTTTATATTTTGACTTTGTTGCAGTTTTTATCTCACCATGTATATGGAAAATAGTATATATGAAACGATATACTGGCTTCTTGTCTGAATTCGGTCGAACATGCCAAAAAACATTCTATTTGGGCTAAAAATACGCTTTTGGCGCACAATGAAATTTAGTTCAGACGAAGATGTAGATGGGAACTGTAACTATATTTAAAATTAAATAATTTAAAAAACACACGTAGTTTTTTTATGTACATACCGGGCGGAATCCTGATACTTTTTTACTGGGTTTCTTTGCCAAATGGAGGAGTGTCATTTCCTAATCACCTCAAATTAATTTTTTTCTCAAACTAATATATTGTTTTTTTTTTTCAATTTCAGTTAATGCAGAGTAAGTAAATTGTAAAATCTTAAAATTAGAAGTAAGTACATAAAAACTCATAGAATCAAAATGAGATGTAACATTTTCCACTCATTGGTGTATTTACGAACTTAGAAACAAAATGCAACAACTTTTACAACAAAGCTCTACCATTGTGCCGTTTTGTGATCCCTCTTTTATACACAATACTTCTCCATATGACGGCCACACCAAGAAGGCACACGGACAGCTGTTGTTTACAACCACAAGGCCAACAAAACGAATAACCAACATTAAAACAAAAACAGAAATGCAAACAAAAACAATATAAACTTTATTTATGCACAGTGGAAATGGGGAATAACTTAGCTGTAAAAAAAAACGTAATTGGTTAATTCTGGAACTTATTTTGCATTTTAGCAGAAACGTTGCTACTAACGATATATTTGAGTGTAAGGTATTTTTAGGGCATCTACACCAAATATTTGGCAATTCATTTTTTAAAAGCCGAAAGTAGTCACATATCGGTTATGAGGTCTTCTAGATGTTCCAGATCATCAAGTTCATCTGGAAAGAAAAAATTAACAAATTTGACAATGCGATTTTCGACAAACGGATAAGACATAGAAAGAATATATTTTTTCCTTGACATTTTACTATACCCTACAACACTATGTTTTAAGGGTGTTATAATTTGATTGAAGCAATTTTTGTTTAAGACCCACTATGTTGTATATAGACCATCATATCTCGACGAGTATTAAATACCAAATTTCACATTTCTTCCTGCAAATACCATGTTTAGTACGATTTGGTACTTTTCTACGCACTTTCGAAACTGAAAAACCACATTTAATACAGGGTTTCCCATATTCGACGGACCCATCTGGCAACGCCATAACTTTTGACAGAGATGTCACATCGCTTAATGACATACCGCGTTTGAAGCGTCAGTCCAAGCAGATTTTTACCATGAACCAATACACGCCACTCGAGCGCTCTGAAATAGTTGAAATTTACATTCAACAGAAGAAGTCAATTGTGAAAACTCAACGTGCTTTTAAAACATTAAAAAATGTGAGAAGTGCGCCTTCCAAGAACACCATTAAGCGTTTATACGAAAAATTTTTGACTGGTAAGGTTTTTTCTAATCCGAAGAGGCCATATAAAAGTCGACCAAGGCGATCCATACAAAATTCAATTGACGCAAAGAATGTTGCCTGCGGACAAGCCTCGTCGATTGGAACGGGCCCAAAAGGCCAAAGGTCCGTCGAATATGGGCAACCCTGTGCACATTTCACCTTCATATCTTAATCTATACACTAACAGTGACCCTAATGCCAATTTCGGATTTAAAGCAATATCAGTATCATTTGGCACCGTCTGTACACTGGCTGAACGAATTTCCAACCCCCAAATCTATATCTTAGCCCTACGCATCAGCAGTGACCAAAACACCAACATTTTAAATTACCAACTTCCTCCGTTCATCCAAAACGAAATTGTAGCAAATTTAGTACCATTTGGTGCACATTTCCAAAACCAACTCCTTACATCAATTCCATTTCCAAGAATTAAGGCGAAATACCAAATATCAAGATTTTTTCATTATCCGTTCATATTATTCCAATGGTACCAAATTTAGGGCATATTATAACTTTGGTACACGTATTGTTATAATTTCGAAAATCCATCCTCTCTCCAAATTTCCAGCTTCATTATTTCCCCAAATGCCAGAGTTATTACTATTAACCACTTTGCGTACTTATTAGTACGTATTTCCATGTATTAAACAAACCTCACAAAAGGTGATCATAATGTCAACTTTTGGACTTCCAAATTTACCCCCTTATTTTATAATTCTACACGACAACAGTTCGTATCAAATTTAGTACATTTTAATACATATAAGTACAAATTTCCACAACTACCAATATGATACAAACCAATATATATCTTATTTCCAAATTTCAGAATTTCAACATTACCTGTACTCCCAAAATTGAAATGGTACCAAATTTAGTACAAACTAGTAATCATAAGTACGAATCCAACAGTGCAATAGTAGTCTTATTTCCAATTTTTAGGATTCCAACTCTATTGGTTCACTCAAATCGAAATACTGCCATATTTAGTACCACATAGTACTATTCGTACAAATTGCGAAAAGTACCTTCATATCCTAATTCACACTCCGCCAGTAAAGCATACGTTCCTCCAAATTCAAATTATACCAAATTTAGTATACACGATTTCGTATACATAAAAAAATTACTCTCTCGCATCGACCCTACCCCTCGTGTTATATATGATAAGGTGTCCTGGGCGGTTTTCCAGTCAGTCATAGCCGTTGTAAGTAATATATCAAAGTCGGGGTCGACTTTATGCATATTTAGTAGAGCTTCAGATAACAAAACAAGTAAAAACAACTAAGATCTGCCGAGCCGAACTTTTCAGGAGATAAAGTACTCACAAAGAGCTTCTGGTGTAAAATTTCAGACAATTCCGTTGAAAAATGTGGCTAAAATCATCAAAATACCGAATATTGGGGGTGTGCCATAATATGGGGGCTATACAATATCGTGGACCTATACAGACAATTTTCTTCTAGGGGATAAAGCACTCACAATGAACTCCGTGTGTGAATTTTCGGATCAAGCTCAACAGGGTCTTTTTTCCCCGATAGATAATTCTCTTTCAGGGGATAAAGTACTCACAAGTAACTCCTTGTGCATATTTTTAGACAATTACATTGAAAACCAGTAAAGAAAGTCATAAGGTCGGGCGGGGCCAACTTTATGATACCCTACACCACTTTACCAATTTAGTAGAGCTCCGCATAACAATTAATAGTTCTTTTGGGAGAATTCAATCATACACGCTATGTTTATAATTATAATTTAAAGTTCAAAAGACTAAATATGCCGAAGCATTTGTATCTTTTAAATTCGGACTTATATTGCCCATTTGGTGCGCAATTAATTTGAAATCGGGTAAAGATATATATGGGAGCTATATCCAAAGCTGAACCGATCTCGATAAAATTTGGCAAAGATATTTCTGAGCTGTATTTGATATATTTCCCTGAATATCGTTATTACGGAGTGCATATTAAGGTTGTGGGTAACAAATATAACAAATCGGATGAACAGTATATATGAGAGCTATAGCTTTATCTGAGCCGATCTTCACCAAATCGTAAGTGCCAAATTCCATCCTATTTGGGCAAATATTAGACGTTTGGTGCACCATAAAAGGTAAATCGGACGAAGTTATATATGGGAGCTTTATCCAAATCTGAACCGATCTCGATAAAATTTAGCAAAGGTATTTCTGAGTTGTATTTGATATATTTCCCCAAATATTGTTGTTACAGAGAGCACATTACGGCTGCGGAGGACAAAAATAACAAATCGGATGAACAATATATATGGGAGCTATAGCTATATCTGAACCGATTTCGATCAAATTTAGCACACTTATTTTCGGGTCTAGTTTGGTTGTATGTGCAAAATTCCATACTATTCAGGCTGATATTACGTTTGGTGCACAATAAAATGCAAATCGGACGAAGATATATATGAGAGCTATGTCTAAATTTTGACCGATTATCTCCAATTTCAATATGGTTCGTCCTTGGGCCAAACAAATGATCTGTGCAAAATTTCATCTTGATAGGGCAATAAATGCGAACTGTACTTTGTTTACAAAAATACATGGACAGAAGGACGGACGGACGGACAAAGGGACGGGCGGACGGACAAAGGGACGGGCGGACGGACAAAGGGACGGGCGGACGGACAAAGGGACGGACGGACATGCATAAATCGACTCAGAATGTGATTCTATGCAGATCATCAAAAGGAACTATGGGTCTACCTCGTTTCCTTTTGCCTGTTACAAACAAATGCACAAAGACATAATACCCTGACCACCTTGTGGTGTAGGGTATAAAAATCATCAAAATATCGAATATCGAGAGGTGTCGTTATATTTGGGGGTATAAGATATAGTGGACCTATATAGACAATTCTCTTTCAGGGGGTAAAGTACTTATAAAGAACTCGTTGTGTAAAATTTCAGACAATTCCATTCAAGAATGTGGCTAAAATCATAAAAATACCGAATGTAGGGGGGTACCGTTAAATGGGGGCTATACGATATCCTGGACCGAACTTGACCTGCCTGCAGGCAAAAGACAGATTTGTGCGAAATTTTAGCTTAGTTATAGTTAGATTAGTTATATTAGATTATAGTTATAATTTAAAGTCCAAAGGAACTGATATATGAGATGAATATCCTCCTCCGAAAAAAATTCTACTGATTTTACCGGGACATTTGTGCCTTCTTAATTCAGACTTATATTACCCACTTGGTACACAATTAAAACCGGATAAATCATAAATACAAATATGTGCAAAAATCCATATTATTTGGATTTATTTGGTGCATAATAACAGGAAAATCGTATATCGTCCGATTTTCTTCTTATTGTGCACCAAATAAATCCAAATAATATGGATTTTTGCACATATTTGTATTTATAATTTATCCGGTTTTAATTGTGCACCAATGGGAGCTATATCTAAGTGTTAACTGATTATCTCCAATTTCAATAGGGTTCGTCCTTCGGTCAAACAAATGACTTGTGCAAAATTTCATCTGGATCGGTAAATAATTGCGACCTGTAACTTTGTTTACAAAAATACACGGACAGACACGCATAAATCGACTCAGAATGTGATTCTATGCAGATCATCAAAAGGAACTATGGATCCATCTCGTTTCCCTTTGCCTGTTACAAAAAATACACAAAAACCTAATACCCTGACTACCTTGTGGTGTAGGGTATAAATACCACTTTTTCTCTGCCACAAATGTAACTTTCAAAACCACTGTTGCGTTTTGGCCAAATTTTGTTGTTATTGTGAAACACTTGTGTTTCAGGCTTGGATTTAAACTTTATTGTAGCTGTTGTTTGTTTGTTTCGTTACTGCCTCTTTTATTCGCCATGGACAGCAGAAAGGGGAGGATCGGGGACGGGCATAAGGCCGGCTGATATTCCTTTGGCACAAATGTTAGTTTTTAGTTTTGGTAACGTAAATATGCATATCACCCTTTTTCTATTGCCCGATTGCACACAAAATGTGCTTTGTCTTCCATTTTAGCTCCGGTATGTTTGTTAACAGCAGCACCAGATGTTGCCATCAATGCGGCTGTTGCCTATTCTCCTCCTTCCCTCCTTGCCTTCCTGCATTCTAGTTGTTGTTTTTATAGGAGGAATTTTTGCTCACATAAAAGCTAACAAAAATAAAATCGTAACATGCAGGCAAAAGTTGTTAAAACTTTTTTTGGTTCGTCTATGCAAAACTTTGTTGTTTGTCGTTGTTGTCATTTTTATAGCAAACACACACGCATATGGTTTCATTAGGCTTAGGGCATCTGTGTAACAAACTTTGCTATAATTTAGCCTTAGTACAGAAAACTGTTGCTTTAAATAGAGCAACATTATCGAGGATAATTGATGGCAGTTACTACTTGCATGATACACACAAAGTAATACTTTGTTGTTGTTGGAGTTTTGCATAGAACGCAAATGTTTGTTGGCAGCAGAAAGTGGATATGCGAGCTATATAATGAAATTAATTGAACAAAGTTATTATGTGAAAGGGTAATTTTATGTGAGCTTTAATTTGTTTTATTTAAAAATTGATGGTTTCGAAAAATATTTAATGTAGTAACGTGATTTAGTTTGCACTTTTAGTTTGTTCATATAAGTTTTGGTAAATAGCTGTCCTATTTCTTACGGCAGCTTCGAATTTGAATAACTTTGAAGCATTCAACGGGTGACGGGTATTAGATTAAAGTCGCTATTATCGTCCGATCTTCTTCGAAACTGGATTGGGTTAGGGTCAGATTAGAAGCCTATTGTTTTCGAAGATGTTTGTTGTAACATATTTAGAGTTTAACAAGTAAGCAAAGGCTATAGTCATGCGGGCCGACTATATTATACCCTAAAACACTACAATATATTAGAAGCCCCCTTATGTCCAAATCCATATTGGAAGATTTTGCTTTTGAAATTAGGATTTTTATACACTCCGTCTAAATATAATAAAAATTTTGGCAAAAAGAGAGATATCAGCAGATCAGGTCCTAAATCTTCTGATATCTCTAATTTTGTATCTTTTTTAAAATACAAGGCAACGGACACAAAATATTTAAAACATTTTACTATGGTATAGTTTTCAATTAGATGCTGTTATTTTCGAGTGACTGGAAATTCAAATGAAATTTAAATTTAATCATTCTTGTATCCTGCATTTAAATTTTGATATGAATCAATTAAAAGTTACAAAACATTATGCACCAATAAATTAAAGTGAACCCCTAATATAGCAGCCACTCGTTATCCTTTAATTTAAAACTCTTAAATATATTTGCCTTCTCACAATCGCAACGGAAACGTAACATGAGAACCAATTAGCCAGCGAATAATTTACCGGTTTTCAATAGCTTAGTTTTCGTTTTCAAATTAAAAATGTAATAGTTTAATGTATCGAACAAACTGCAGTGAGTACTGGTGGCTGGCACATGTTTCATTTAATGAACATCAACGCTGTCATGGATCAAAAATTTACGTGGTGACCCAGTGGCCAGTATCTGTATCAATAACAAAACTGTAACAAAATACAGCAAGTTATATGTATGTATACCCACACACACACACACACATTGAACAGACACAGTGTGTATCGAGATGTGTAGGACATGCATATACAATACAATGCCGTTTTTAAATGAAACCTTGAACGAAAAAATAACTTATTTCACTTTATAATCTTATTAAAATTCAGCTATTTTTTGGTGATATTAAGAAGATGTAAAACCCGTTTTAGATCAATTGGAGTCGATCCAGCCTTCTGCTTTTTTCCTCACACGGTCATCACATCGTCATATTTTCAACTTAAACTTAGATCAATTATAGATATTGGCAATATTGGTGCACTTCATTGTTATTCAGAACTTTGACTCTTTGTGGGGGAGGTACTAGAAGAAAAGGTCCAATATCTACCATCTGTTTGACAGATCTTGTATTAGTAAAAATGTCGAGATATGCCAAGTCTGAATGGAATCGGATGTTAATTTCGAGTTTTATGAGCTTCATAAATATTCAAAATTTTGACCCTTTGTGGGGGAGGTGCCAGAAGAAATGGTTCGATCTCTACCATCTTTACAACAGATCTTGTGCTGATAGAAATATTGAGATGTACAAAGTCTGAATGAAATCGGATGTTATTTTCGCGTTTTATGAACTTCATGGTAACTCAAAATGTTGACCCTTTGTGGGGTAGGTACCAGAAGGAGTGGACCGATGTATCATTTTCACACCAGCTCTTGTGTTAATAAAAATATTGTGATGTGTGTAATTTAAAGACAATCGGACTCTTACATCACATTTTATAAGACTTATAATTTATCAAATTTTTGGCCCTTTGTGGGGTAGGTACTTGATGGAGTGGAACGATATTGTCCATTTTCGCACCTGACCAAATACAAATATTAGGATTTGCAAAAGTTGAAGCAAAATTTGGATTATTCTTTCTCTTTCTGTGCAGTAAATTATTTTCTTTGAAAATTTTGATTTTTTGTGTGGGAGGTATCAGAAGGAGTGGACCAATATTGCCCATCTCCAAACTCGATCTATGTTTGACAATAATATTACGATGTACCAATGTTGGATCAAATCGGATACTCCCTTCGAGAGTTGTCGTGCGCACCATCCAGCCAGACGCACGAACGGACGGACATCGCTAGATCGACTCCAAATGTCATGAAACAGATTTGATCCAAAAAGACCTAGGGTTTCAATCCGTTATTTCGGCTTTTCAACGCTTTTTTTGACTTCCTTAAGGCTTAAGTCTGGCTTCTTCGGAAAAGAACAAAGGAGCGTGGGGCAAAATCGAACTGAGTCAGCCTAAAATTCCTTTGTTCCTTTACGAAGAAGCCAGTTGATGACTTAAGGTAGTCAAAAAGGCATTTTATGTATTCTCACCTTTAAGTCGTCGGTTGGCTTCTTCGTAAAATATTATAGGAGCGTAGGGTAAGCTAGGTAAAATAATGGGTCAAAGTTGAACTAAGTCAACCTAAAACTCCTTTGTTCATCTACGAAGAAGCCAGACGATGGCTTAAACCAGGAAAAAAGCTCTCATGTAGCTGCACCTTTACACTCGTAAAAGTAATTATAACCTGTTTATTACTCACACATCGAAACTCAAAAGATTTCTGCTGGAAAAGCACCAAGTTGTCATCATTGCATTCCAAACTGTGCATACATCGTTCCGCTGTGTAAATTTCGTTCACGATGTAGACAATAGTCTTAATAAATTTTATTAAGCAGTTATTAAGCAATTTAAAATCATATTTGTTCGTGTGGCCGCTTTTTAGTCCAAAAATACTATTTAACTAATTGTACATTTTAAATGCTAACAGATCACTTAAGTTAGTTTTGCTCTCAACTGTACCACTATTAAACCACTAAAATGCCTACGCTGCTAAATGTAAAACAATGACCCACAAACATTGTAAATAGTCAACAGCAATTAGGTTGATATCTAATTAGTAACTATTGAATTTGTGTCAGTGAGAAGGAAAGCATAAAAACAGAATTTTAAATTAGCACACACACACACTGTCAGACGAAATATAACTCCAGGACTTAGATGGAGGGTTGAACAAAATGGTGAAGAGGTAAGAAAACATTAAATCCGCAAGACCAATTATAATATAATTACACAACATAGATTATGAAGCAATACATTGTTAATATTTTTATACCCTGCAGCAGTGCAGTGGTCTGGGTATTATATACTTGTAACATAGAGAAGGAAGCGAGTTTGACCCATAGTTCCTTTTGATGATCTGCGTAGAATCACATTCTGAATCGATTTATTCATGTCCGTGTATCTGTCTGTAAACGTATTTTTGTAAATAAAGTACAGGGTTGCCCATATTCGACGATGCTTGTCCGCAGGCAACATTCTTTGCGTCAATTGAATTTTGTACGGGAACAAATGCAAATCAATGCGAATAATCCGTTGTAAAGTGGACCGAGCCATGTCCAACTGCTGAGAACGGCGTTTTTGGGATGTTCTTCTGGACCTCTCAACACTGGCTCGTACGGCAGCGATATTCTCGGCCGATCGCCTTGGTCGACTTTTATATGGCCTCTTCGGATTAGAAAGAGCCTTACCAGTCGAAAATTTTCCGTATAAACGCTTAATGGTGTTCTTAGAAGGCGCACTTCTCACATTTTTTAATGTTTTAAGTGAGTTTTCAAAATTGACTTCAATTAACACAATTGACTATTTCAGAGCGCTCGCGTGGCGTGTATTGGTTCATGGTAAAAATCTGCTTGGACTGACGCTTCAAACGCGGTACGTCATTAAGCGATGTGACATCTCTGTCAAAAGTTATGGCGTTGCCAGATGGGTCCGTCGAATATAGGCAACCCTGTACAGGTCGCATTTATTGTCCGATCAAGATTAAACTTTGCACAATATATTTCTTTGAAATTATAGATAATCTGTCAACATTTACCTAAAGCTCACATATATATATATTCTTCGCCCAATTTGTTAAATTTCTCCTCCACATCCGTAATATGTACTCCGTAACAACGATATTTGGTGCCAACTATTCGATACAGCATTGAAATACCTCTGCTTAATTTTACAGAGATCGGATTAGATTTAGATATAGCTCCCATAAGTATCATAGTTGGTATGTTCTAATTCTCATAAATTCCCCATAATAACATTTATTTGTTATATTAAGCTCTGCTATATATGCAAAGTGGTGTAGGGTATTATAAAGTCAGTCCAGTCCAACTTTGGCCTTTCTTTACTCGTTAATTACTTAGTTAGTCTCTCTAGACTACAATATTGAATCTGGCCAATTAGTTGATTGGTTTGAAAATAACAAAATGTGTGAGTTCTACATTTTTATTCTGAAAAGTTTAAAGAAGTTTAAGAAAAAAGCGATTTTAATTTAATTAATTAATTAATTTTTTTAAAACCAGAAATTCCCCTAGTTTTTCCAAAAAAAAATGTGATCTGATATTAAATAGCTGGAAAATAGCAGAGAAAGTTTTCCAATGTTTTTTCAGTCTTATCCACTGGCCCGTAAAATGTTTTGTCCGGACTTCCTGTTTGTATTATTTATTCCATATTTATTTGGTCTTAAGCCCATTTGTTAAGGGATTTTCAGGATTTGTATTTGGAGTTCGTAATGGGTCCACGTTTTAGCGTAACAGTGTTTCCAGATATTCGACCTTTCTATGATTCTAACGACACTTTTCAAAACGTTGTTTGAAAGTTCGCAATGTGATTGTACCCATTCTTTGGTAGAAAATAGGTCCACCCGATACTCGTTATATAGGTAAATTTAAAGCCACATTTACAGGGTGTGATGGAAAATCTGCAACCAACTTCAGACTGCTGTCATTTCCAAGCCACTCGTCCGACAGCTGTTAAAATTATTCCAGTGACAGCATTTTGATGAAAATTTTCCAGAAATTCATGGAATTTCATGGACGGAATTTCAGAGGGAGGGAGCACTCCAGCATTTAAATGTGAATAAATCGTTTGTGTCTCGTACTAATCCGTTGGACTATTGTGCCTGGAGTATTGTGGAAAGCAAGGTCGGCACTACAAATACCAAAGGGTACTTCACCTCAAGCAAGCGCAGGCAATGGGCCAAAATACTGCAGAGCAACATTCGGTCTGTGTGTGACGGTTTCATTGACCGTTTGAGAGACATAATTAGTGCCAAAGGTGACCAAATCTAAACTTATTCTAAAATTTGACTGCAACATAGTCAAAGACCATAATTTTTAAATTTATTTTTTTAATTTTATTGAATGACAGAAAAAAAATCGGAAATACCATCAAATGTTAGAATAAGTTTAGATTTGTTCGAATTGGTCACCTTTGGCATGAATTATGACCTTCAAACAACCAATTATCACACGCTGCCCAAATGTTGCTCTGCGGTATTTTGGCCCATTCCCGGCGAAGCGCTTGCTTGAGGTGATCGACACTTTAGGTTTTTTTTAATGCAAACCTTGCTTTCCAAAATACTCCAGACACAATAGTCCAACAGATTGGTATACAGCGATTTTGGTGGCCATTATGCGCTGGAAATGAAACGAGGAACCCCATTTGTCAAAATGTTGGCGTGCCCAAGGCTTTAATACACCCTCCAGAATATTTTCGTGATGATATTCGGCATTTATTCTGACGCCACGATCGATTAATACAAGCGGAGAGCGACCATCGGCTGTTATGGAGGTCCACACCATCACATTTAAATACTGGAGTGCTCTAACGGTAGCCACTTGTGGTTTTCCAGCCAAATATGAAGGAATCAAATTATCATGCTTGAATTCCGTCACGAATAACTTTTTTCTGGAAACTTCTCGCCAAAATGTTTTTGTGCGCTTGTAAACAATATAATGAGCTGTCACTTGAAAAATTTTAACAGCTTTCGGGCGAGTGCCTTTGATATGACAGCAATCTGAAGTTGGTTGCAATTTTTTCATCTCACCCCGTACTGACTACTGCAAGTGGGGATACTCGATGCAAAATTCAGTGAAGGTCGGACCCTAATTGCGACCTTTAGCGCGATTACAATTTATAATGGACAGAAGTACAGACGGACTGGGGGACACTCATAGCTAGATCAATTCAGCTCGCCGAAGTAGGAAGATCAGTATATAGCATCCTCTATGCAGGATCAATATTTCGAGTTGTTACATAATTTTTGGCCCAATCGAAATTTAAGTACCCCCCGCACATAGTGTTGTAAGGTTCGAAAACAAAAGTACCAAATATCCAAACACTTCTAAATATGAACGGCCAATCCAAATATCATTTGCGCAATATAGCTAATATCCCTATATATATTCTATAATAATATCTTTTTGGACCCCACTTATTTTACTTTTTAAAATTGATCCTATTATCTAACTTGCCTGGAACGCAAATTCCCGTTGCTAAAAATAAAAAAATATCCAATAAACAACTCGTGGTGTATAGTGCAACCATGTTGATAATGTATGTGTGTGTGTGTGAGTTAGAGAGTTCATTAAATCATTCAGTGTTTCATTCGTAATGAAGTTGGTAAAACCGACGAATACTTCACACTTCCATATCCACTTCATGGAAAGAATACAAAACTATCCTAAACACACATCAATCTGTAATTGTTTTGGCTAGTGTACAACAATATTGTTGTTGCTCTGTTGGTTACTCCGATGTAATTTACACTTTACACAATCAAAACCTTATCATTCGAACAAATATAAATAACAATAGATATAAACTACATACATACATTTGAATGTACGTTTGCAGAAGGCCGCAAGAGAAATCTACCACAATTGAAAATGCACAGTAGTCCATCCTACCATGTAAATACACATGTGTATGTGTGTAGTTGGCCTACAGTTGGTTTATTTGTACCACTTCATACTATGTAATCGAATGTGTTGTGTTTTATAATATATTTCAATGGGCGTTTGTTCTGCTCAGTTCGGTCCTATTCTGTTGTTGGCACTAATATATCTGGCGTTTTTCCATACCCGGCTATTCTGTTTCTGGTGATGACAATACATGTCACTCCTGTCAAATGCTAAAGACTGTTCCTAAGCTATCATCATCTCTTCAAACAATGGCATATCCGATGAGCATTCCACATTGCTCACCATTGCATTTAAGCCAAGTTTTGTGGACACCACCCGTGTGAACATTGTGGCTGTAGATATCGTTTTCATTGCCTTTATTGTATATAATTTGACAACATAATTATTCCGGCTGTCAAGATAATATTTTATTTTGTGAGTGGGATTGGTGAAGGGGAAATCCCTGAATAAGGGTGTGTAAATATGAATATAAATTAATTAATTAGGATGCAAAATTAGCACATTAGAAAGCAGTAGTCACAAAAATATAAAATCCGAAGAAATGTGCAGTAGTTAACAATGTTTTGAAGAAAACTTGACTTTTTCGGACTTTGACGGACGGACATACATAGCTATATCGACTCAGATCGGCGAGATAGAAAGATCCATATATACTTTCCTATATGGGAAATCAATATTTCAAGGTGTTACATAATTTTTGGCCCAATCAAACTTATAATATAATACAGGTGGTTATTATCGTCCGATCCTCACGAATTTTCCATGGGTTAGTGACCAAATAGTTGCCTGTTGTTCTCAAAATGTTTGGGGTTTAAAATCTATCAAAAACCTAAAGATTGTCTAGATTTTGCAGTTACTCATCAATTTTCAACTAATGACTTTCACATGGAGTTTTGTTGAAGTTAGAGTTAAGGATGGTTATTTTATAATATTTAACTGGTGAAATAGATCAAAATTTTATGAGGAAAAATTCCAAAAATTTACGAAGTCGCAAATATGTGAAACGCGCGCCAAATATCGAAGATACAGGAAATCATGTAAAGGAATCTAAATTTTCAAATATTGTTTTGAGCACCCATTAACACCCCATAGAGCGTAAATATATAAGCAAATGCCACGAAGATTTGCATGACCTCGTGGTTTCGGTCAAATTCCATGATAAAACTTTTTGTGGACTATGCGACATTATTCCAAGAATGAAATAAAAATGAAATATTCAATATACATGGAAACTAATTTTTTGAATGCGAAATTTCTGTTCTTTCCGAAAAATCGAATCGTTCAAATATCTATAACATTTTCGTCATCAAATACCAATCCTTTTTGAGATCGTATAATTTTTAAAAATGTTAGTTTCAGATCTATGGCTATTATTCGAAAAGGAAAGGTAAAAAATTTGCTTTTATTTATATATTTAATTATTTTTTTAGATATGGAAATTTTTATTAAGGGAACATTGATTCTAGTCAAAAGTATTTCGGACCTGCGGAAACTTTGCCGCATTGTAGTGTTAAAATAATTTAGCAAGTCGGCTCATAAAGTTTTTCTAAATTCGTATACACTTTTATTTAAATCACATCTAAAGCACAAAGAACATTTATAAGGTTCATCCCCACTGTAATGCTTCAGACCGACCTTATTCCTTTATATTTCCATTATCTTTTCCAACAGCCTATTCATCATTGAGAAAATATTACGAATCATTAAATTCGAAAATGAAGTCAGCAAAGCGAGAAAATGTCAAAACAAAAAGTCCTCTTATTAGAAACCACAAACATCTCACAACAATCTCAAATTTCATTTTAAATAACCATAGCTTTCGACTAAAAACACACACTCACAAACACTCACATTTCTACTATTTGCCGTTGAATACTTTGTGGTTAAAATTGCAAAATCTTTAATTTAGTAGGCTGTTCGTATATGTTCGAATACAACAAAGCAGGTCATCAAATGAAAGGGATAACATAACACACACATGTTTAGATAAAATAGCTTGTTTTAATTCCATTATAAGTCTGCCTAGACTCCTATTTTATGGGTCTTCTTTGCCTTCAGAAAAGTTTTAAAATTAAATGTTGTTTTACAATGTTCTTAATGTCAAATATTATGTGGCGATAAATACGAATTCATCTAATCTTTTCGGGACAAGATGTAATGATATGAAAATTTTGACTTATTTGTAATATTTGGATATATATATTACAAATTAGACAAACTTTTAGTTGGGTTCAACATTAGTTTAGCCTGCATTTAATGAGGAACACCTAGAAATCACTTAATATGGGGTTATTCAAAATACTGGATCAATTCGTAAAGATTCGTTTTTATACCCTACACCACAAAGTGGTCAGAGTATTAGGTCTGTCCGTCCGTCCGTCTGCCTGTCCGTCTGTCCGTGTATTTTCGTAAACAAAGTACAGATCGCATTTATCGCTTAGTTCGGAAATTAGATTTTGCTATGTTTAACAACTTATGTCCAGTACCAATATTTCGAGGTTTGAATTAATTTTTGGCCAAATCAACCTTATAATAGCCGCAACACGTAGTGTAGTAAAGTATAAATATGTGTTGGTACTAAGATTCACCAAATGTCGCCTTAGTTTCCATTATATATAAAATTCGGTTAAAAGAGCAAAATCCATTCGATTTGGGCTGATATTAAACATTTGGTACACAATAAACATAAATTCGGATAAAGGTTTCCATGAGTGCTATATCCAAATCTGAATCTGAATATCCAAATCTCAACAAAATTTGACATAAGTATCACTGACTTGTACCTGATTTTGTCGAAATATAGACTGTGTATTCGGTCGAATTTGCCAAAATCCATCCTATGTAAAGTAATTATACGCACAATAAATTTGAAAATGTATCAATTCGACAATAGATTCCACATAAACTTTGAATACAAAAATACATGAATGGACATGCGTATATCGACTCAGAATATGATCTATGGGAATCTTCAGAAGGAACCATGGGTCTATTCCGTTTCCTTCTGCATGTTAAAAACAAATGATCAACAACAGTGTGGCGTAGGATATAATTATTTATGTAATTACTTTTACAAGGACAAATCTACATAAATAAAATGTATTCACAGATGTTACACAACCACATGTTAACCTACTTTAAGCTGTCCATTCCAATGCGTGGCTTTTATACTACCAGTCATGTAACACACCGAAAAACCTTTATTAATTGCAGAGAATCTGATGAAACACTCATGTGGACAGGCGCCATGTATTCTATCGAAGTTATTTCAGAAACAAATTTTAATATTGTTTAATCTAATTAAAGAATGATAAATAGTTATTAATAATAAATTAAAATAAATCAATAAAAAACAGCATAGTGACTTTTAGCAATTATTAATTATATTAGTTTATTGGTTTAAACAGAAACGTGCGTGTTTCTTGTTATACCCTCCACCATACTATGGAGGGTACATTAACTTTGCCATTCCGTTTGTAACTCCTCGAAATACTCATGTCAGACCCAACATATATATTCTTGATCAGCGTAAAATTCTAAGTCGATTTAGCGATGTCCGTCTGTCTGTCTGTTGTAATCACGTTATCTTTCGAATGAATTGAGATGCATGGCTAAAATTTTGCACACATGTTTATTTTTCCAGTAGACAGTAAATGGGCCATGTAGGTCCACGTTTTCATATAGCCCCCATATAACAGTACCACCCGATATTCTGTATTTTGATGATTTTATCGACATTATTCACCGGAATTGTTTCAAATTTGGTATTTGAAGTTCGAAATGGATACTACACCCTAAGACAGAAAAATGTCTGTACAGGTCCACGTCTTCATATAGCCCCCATATAACGGTACCACCCGATATTCGGTATTTTGATGATTTTATCGACATTATTCACCGGAATTGTTTCAAATTTGGTATTTGAAGTTCGAAATGGATACTACACCCTAAAACAGAAAAATGTCTGTGCAGGTCCACGTCTTCGTATAGCCCCTATGTAAGGGTACCTCCCAATATTCGGTATTCTGATGATTTTAGCGTCATTGTTCACCAGAGTTGTTTCAAATTACGTATTTGGAGTTCGTTATGAGAACTACAATCTGTGACAGAAAATTGTCTATGTAGGTCCAGGTCTTCGTATAGGCCCCATATATCAGTACCTCCCTATATTCGGTATTTTGACGATTTTAGGTACAATACCCATCGAAATTGTTTGAGATGTGGTATTTGAAGTTCGTAATGGATGCTACAGCCTGTGACAGATAATTATCTATGCAGGTGCAGGTCTTCGCACAGCTCCGATATAACGGTACCTCCCTATATGCGATATTTTGACGATTTTAGCTACATAATTCACTGTTTATTTCAAGTTTCGAGTTTGAATATGGTAATGGCTTATGACAAACAATGCCTATGTAGGCCCACGTCGTATACACCTTAATATAACGGCTATATTTGGTATTTTTAAAATTTTAACGGAATGTTTTTATCATTTTATTTTCTGAAAATTTCCAAATTCGTTCCAAATGGTGGAGGGTATTTAAAGTTCGGCCCGGCCGTACTTACTGCTTTTTAACTTGTTTGTTTTTTCGCTGTCAAACATCTTTAGTACAAGTTAAATAGTATCAGTAGATTTTGCCGACAGATGTATACCCCCAGCCTTGAGTTATGATTATTGAAACTGTTGACCCTTGAGGGGGGTGGTTCCGAAGCAGTAGGCCAACATTGTCCAATTCGTATCTGGCCTAAGTCTGATATAAATATTACAAAGTTCTATATTTGGACTATATCGTCCACTTCCTATATTTTGTATGAGATATGTGCAAATTTTTGAAAAATGTGGAAATATGCGTGAGGTACCAGATATAGCGGACCGAAATATTCCACTTCATCTAACACAGAAAAAGGTATTGGCATGTACTCAATTTAAAGAAAATCGAAAATAAGTATCCAATTTTATACGAAATCATAAATTCCGGTAAATTATGTATTCATATCAGATTTCTGGTTAAGAGATATATTTAGATATAGCAAGTTGTACAGAATCGACGACTTGTTTCGCAAGATATGACCGATATAAGTATTGGAAATTGTGATCCTTTGTGGGTGAGGTAACATAATGCAGATATCAATATAATTTTCACAATAGATTTTGCGTTAGCAAAAATAGAACATTGTTGGCATATTTGTTCGGGATACTATAGTATTTTGTTGTTGTTTAGTAGTGGAGAACGATGGTAATGTTTACCAGGGGGTAAGGCAGGAAATACATAGATTTCGGAAAGAGCCACCAATCCTCATCAGTTCCCTTATTTTTTGTATGGGATATTCTCCCCAGGAGTTATTTTAAAAATAACTCCTATGACAAAAAACTTTTTCACCCAAGTGACGAGATTGTATGCTCAATAGAAGCTCAATAGCAAAAATGTTTAGATGGGTGACATTTGAAGAAAGTTGGATGCTTATTTCGTGTTTATGAGAGTTTCGTTTTTCAAACAAATTTGTGGGGGAAGTATAAGAAGAAGTAAGCTGATATATTCCATTTTCAAAGCAGATCGTGTGTTAGTAAACATAATGGCATGTT
Organism: Musca domestica; assembly: GCF_030504385.1. NCBI lineage: Eukaryota > Metazoa > Arthropoda > Insecta > Diptera > Muscidae > Musca > Musca domestica. Next base: position 7,426,717 of record NW_026712344.1, on the reverse strand, counting down.
TGAAACTTTATAACAGTCGGATTTTAGGATCGTTTTGGTTATTCAAAATTATATATACAGAAGAAATATAAAATTATATATACTGTGTATAAAATTATATATACTCTTATATATGGGAGATACATCCAAATCCGAACCGATCTCGATAAAATTTAACAAAGGTATTTCTGAGCTGTATTTGACATATTTCCCCAATTGTTGTTACAGAGTGCATATTACGGCTGCGGAGGACTAAAATAACAAATCGGATGAAAAATATATATTGGAGGGATTGTGTTGGAAAAACGTGAAGAAGATACACGCGCTTGTAAACGATCCGTAATAAACAAATAAAAAACACACTTACAAAGCTTCGATAAGCAGAAAATTTTGGACAACAAAGAGACGGAGAAAGCGGCAATCGATTAAATTTGAAGTGTAGTCAAATGTTGGTGACGTATTCACTTTTTAAATAATTTATTTTCACACTTTTTATAAAATCCATTGGAAATACAAAACACTCAATTTGTTTGAACACTAACAACGCCAGCTGATCTCTTTCTATCCAAATACTGGTTGGATGCCACAGTTGTTTATAATTTCAACTAGAATTGACAGCTGACAAATCATATTATACGGCGTTGCCAACCACCATATACACCAGTATTTAAAAAACATTGCCAATATAAACATTTTTTTGTATAAGGTCTGTTCACGATGTCACAAACACCAATATCATCGAAACAAACTCTTGCATTTCAATCTGCAAAGAGAACCTTGACTGAAACTTCTCCCGATGAAATGCCAGGCTCGTCGAAAAAACTGGTGGGAAATATACAGGTTTCAGATTTAATGAATATGATGCAAAAGTCAATGGAAGGTATTATGGATGAAAAACTCAAAAATCTAGCTACAAAGAGCGATTTTGAGGATATTAAAACTAACGTCGCAGAAATCGATAAGAAATGTGAAGATCTGAAAAATGAAAATGAAATATTACGATCTGAAATCAACAAGCTAAAAGCAGAACGCGAAAGAGACAATGAAAATTTAAGACGTCTAGTTGACCAGAGTAAACGCAAAAATGTTATATTCAAAGGCATTAAGAAACAAGGCTCACCGAAAAATTCTGTTGAAAATGTCTGTATAAACGTTTTGAAACTTAATGATTTGAAAATTAAAATGGCAAGAACTTTATATACAAACAATGGAAAAATTGGAGTTGTAGCTGAAATGCAGACGGAGGAAATGGTACATAAAATATTTAAAAATACCAAAAATTTAACAGGGTCTACCATAATAATAGAGAGAGATTTGAGCGAAGAAAGACAACAAGATCGCAAAGTTCTCTTGCAAATAAAATCAGCCATACTTCAGACTGATAAAACGCATAAAATATTTGTTAGAAATGATTCCCTCAAAATTGGAAATAAATGGCTACATTTTTCAAAAAACCGCGAACTGATGTCGGGAAGTAATAAAGCCGAAACGGTACTCAAAGAACTCTATGGTAATAAACTAGCGGATTTAAATATAGATTATATGCATTTACTAAAAAATGTCATCCAAAAAAACTAATTGAACGAAATATATGTAAAATCAAACCCATCACAGAAGAACATAATCTAAAAATAATTTCGTACAACATTCATGGACTTGAAAATAAAACATTATATCCAGATTTTTTCAAATATCTAGCCGATTTTGATATTATTGCCCTTTGTGAGACACATATCTGTCAAGATAAAATAGTTTTTTTTAAAAAGTACTTTGGTGACTTTTGTACGACTTGGTATCCGGCAACAAGAAATAGCAGATTTGGAAGAGGAATAGGAGGTAGTGTTGTTGGGGTAAAAAAAACTTTAAAAAATATTGGTTTAAAATACAGCTTTGAATGCAGATTTGGCATAAATTACGTCAAATTCAAAATCAACCAAAATAGTTTTCATCTAATACCACTATATATGAGGTCAGCAACCTGGAATGAAGATTTTCAAAAATTGGACTTATTCCTGAAGGAGAATTATATAGAAAATCCAATAGTAATTGGTGACTTAAATATAAGAATTGGCAATATGCAGATCGAAATTGAGGAAGACCAGAAATCAACTTTTTATGCGGGTTTGGAGGAAAGAAAATCCAAGGATGTCGAAATAAATACCAGAGGAAAGAATTTCATCGACTTTTGCTATGATCATGGTTTGCTGATAACAAATGGCATGACTAAAGGGGATGAATGTGGAGAATTTACATTTGTGAGCACAGTTGGAGCGTCAGTGAATGACATATGCGCAGTCTCCCATAATCTTCTTTCAAACGTTGATGAATTTCGAATCGAAAATAAAACCTGGTCTGACCATATGCCAATAATATTATCATTAAATATCAAACTACAAAACGAAAAAGAAACCTTAAATACACTTCTGCCAAAGCTAAAGTGGAATGCAAATAAAGCATCAGATTATCAGAATAAAGTATTGGAACTCATCGAAATAAGTGGTAATCAAGGTACTTTTACCTTTTCAGATGTAACGAATCTTATTAAAGATGCATCAAAAATCTTCTTCAAAAAAACACCTAATTTTGCGAAAAATGAAAAATGGTTCAATACAAGATGCTACAATGCTAGAAAAACTTCCATGAAGAAACTTAACAGATTCCGGAAAGACTCTACAATAGAGAACAAACGCAAATACCTAGAAAGTAATCGTATATATAAAGATGCATGCCGATTGGCTAAACTGCAATATTTCAGCAGTTTAGAAAGAAAACTTGATAATGTCAAAGATAGCAAAGATTGGTGGAAAATAGCTAAGGAAATCCGAAATGATACAAATAATCAAAGAGGAATATTCGTCGAACCAAACGACTTCAAACGGCATTTTGAAAAATTGCTCAACCCACCGCAAACATCACCAGATATCCAGTACGCTCCAAACTTTTTCATAGATGATGATTTGGACAAGCCTATTTCAATGACAGAGCTAAAGAACGTCTTAAGAAAATGTAAAGTAAATAAAGCTCCAGGAGAAGATCGTATTCCATACGAGTTCTACAAAAATGCTCCAGAACAATTGCTACAGGAAATCGTAAATTCATGCAACAAAGTTTTCAACTCTGGAAACGTTGACTCGACATTTTCTACCAGCATAATCTACCCTATATTTAAAAAGGGAGACACTACACAAGCTCAGAACTATCGAGGGATCTCTTTTATGAACTGCTTGCCAAAAATTATGATGGGAATTATTACGGAAAGGTTGTACAATTGGGCGGAAAAACACAAAAAGATCAATGAATATCAGTCCGGTTTTAGAAAATACTACTCGACGAATGATAATATATTCAGTCTCACTTCGATGGTCCATATCAACTGGCATGAAGATAAGAAAACATATGCGTTCTTCGTAGATTTTAAAGCGGCATTCGACAATGTTTGCAGAAAATCTATGCTATATAAATTAAATATCCTTGGTGTGTCAACAAAGGTAATAAGATTTATAGAAAATGTATATAATGATACAAACTTTATGGTATGGACAGGACATGATCTCTCCGATAAATTTTCGACGTCAGCAGGAGTAAAACAAGGATGTTTACTGTCCCCATTGCTATTTGCCCTATACCTAGACGATTTACATGAGTTCATCGGCGGCGGTATCGAGATTGATGACCTAAATATAAGAATTTTGCTTTATGCAGATGATATAGTAATCCTGGCAAATGACGTGAAGGTACTACAAAAAATGATAGATAAATTAGAAGAGTATTGTAGTATATGGAATGTTACTGTCAACTTGGAAAAGTCAAAAATAATGGTATTCAGAAAAGGTGGAAAAATCTCGCAAAATGAAAAATGGCTCTACAAAAATGAACCAATTACAATTACTTCGGAATTTACCTATCTTGGGATGTTACTAACACCAAAGCTCTCTTTCAAAAACCACATTTTGGCAAGAAATAACTCATCCAAAAACTGTATAAACTCTACATGGAAATCCTTTTTGAATAAGCCCGATGTATCAATTACGTCAAAATGGAAACTGTTCTCAGCAGTTTGCAGATCAATCCAACAATATGGCGCGCAAATATGGGGATATACAAATTTTGAGGACGTAGACAAATTAGAAATTTACTTCTGGAAGAAAATATTAAAACTCCCAAATTTCACACCAACATACATATTAAGATTAGAAACCGACATGGAACATAGCCATATCCTCTCCTTGAAAACCCATTTGGATTATATCATTCGAGCCATATTTGATTACAATAGCGACCGATTACCTCACAAACTGGCGAAAATAGTTCTGCAAAAAGACATTTACTGGGCAAAGCATATTCGTGCACTCTTAATGCAAAACAATATCGAACCATTTAATTTAAATAGTACCAAAAGCGAAGTTGTGGAAAAAAAAGATCACCTCCTAAAGACATTAGATTACAAATATTGGTGCGATGCCATAAATAGAGCCAATCAAACGACCCGAATTTACTCGAAGCTAGACCCATCAGTAGGTCAAACTTACATCAACTCGCTGTTAACGTCAGAGGAGAAAATGTGGATATTCAAAGCCAGAAGCGATATTATGAAACTTAATCTCAATAATATAGATGCAAATAGGAACCCACTCTGCTCCTTATGCAACTTGATGGAAGCTGAAAATCTTCAACATTTTCTTTGTAACTGCCCCATATTTAAAGAATTTAGAATAATGTTCTTCAAAAAGACACTGCTTAAGGAAGATGACCTTATAAATATTTTAAATGGATATATTGTAAATTGGAAATATGTCGCAAGTTTTATAAAAATTTGTACACAATATAGAAATCAGCTATTATCTGAATTTAACTTTTAAATCCCAATTTGTATTTTCAAACAATGTCTTAAAAAATAATAATAATAATAAAATAAAAAAAAAATTACAACATAAGCTACAGACAGACAGCCATAGGCTATTGTCTTATCGATATTATATATCTAATTTTTTATTTAATATTACATAAAAGTTTAATTTAATATTACATACACTGTAACGAATTTGAAATGTTTAAATAAAAAATACTCTACTACTACTACTACTACTATTGGAGCTATAGCTATATCTGAACCGATTTCGATCAAATTTGGCATACTTATTTTCAGGCCTAACAGATCTTGAGTTGATGGAAATATTGAGATGAGCTTCATGGTTATTAAAAATTTTGACCCTTTGTGGGGGAGGTACTAAAAAGTAGAAATAATGAGATGTATGATATATGAAGAGAACCGGATGCTTATTTCGGATTTTATAATCGTTTTGGTTATTAAAAAATTTGACCCTTTGCGGGGGAGATACCAGAAGGATTGAGCCAATATATTCCATCTTCACATCAGACTATTGGTTAATAAAAATATTGTGATGTGTGTAATTTGAAGACAATAGGACTCTTACATCACATTTTATAATTATTTAAAATTTCGACCCTTTGTGGGGAAGGTACTTGATGGAGTGACCGATATTATTCTTTTTTCGCACCTGACCTAGCACTGATGCAAATATTAAGATTTGGTATGTTGGAGCAAAATTGGTTAATCCATTATCTTCCTGTGCAGTAAAATATATTTTTTTTTTAATTTCGACCTTTGAAGAAGTTGACTGATGGATGGATTGGATCAAATTTGATACTACCTTCGACAGATATTGTGCGCACCAGCCAGCCAGAAAACGGACGGACATCGCTAGATCGACTCCAAATGTCCTGAAACGGATTTGGTGTAAGGATACCATTATTTCGATGAGACACGTTTTGACCGTATCAAATGATATATACTCTATCTAGCCATATGCCTGAGGATATAAAAATGCGTCCTCTTTTCAGAAAGTTCATTGTGCGCTTCTTAATCGGCCTCTTCTTAATGATGACCAATGATCGTAACGTAATAGTGAAAGGTGAGATTATCCACTCTTTTTACCAAATTCAAAAGCTTATTGAGAGGTGAGTTAGTTAAATATTTTATTTCACATTCGGGACCAGTCAATTGCCCGCGTAGACCATGCGATTTAACGTCTTTTTGTGCGGTCCTGTAAAGCTATAAGTGAGACACCGACCGAAAAGTAGAAAAGAGAATGCCAAAACTGACAAAGTGGTTGAATCATTCAGCCGCGATCTATAAGGTTAAAACTGTAATATCAATTCAAGTAACGATTTCATGACTTTTTCTCAATGTGTGTTTTTTTTTTTGAAACCTTTCCTATTGCCTTACAAATGACCCTTTTTGTACGGCTTTCTCAGTAAGTAGTACTTACCGGTGTTTAATGCCTTGAACTGGCGCTAAAGTATTAGGATTACTAACTATTTGGACTGAGTTTATATAAAATGATACATGTAACATTATTCGATTTTTTAATCATTTTTATACCTTTGCTAAATTTTATAGAGATCGGTTCAGATTTGGATATATCTCCCATATATAACATCGTCCGATTTACCTTTTATTGTGCACCAAACGTCTCATATTTGCCCAAATGGGATGAAATTTGGCACTTACGGCCGAAATGAGTCTAGAAGCTACTGTGTTTAATTTGGAGAAGATCGGTTCTGATATAGCTATAGCTCCCATACATATTGTTCATCCGATTTGTTATTTTTGTCCTTCGCAACCGTAATATGCACTCTTCAACAACAATATTTGGGGAAATATATCAAATACAGCTCAGAAATACATTTGCCAAATTTTATCGAGATCGGTTCAGATTTGGATATAGCTCCCAAATGGGATGGAATTTGGCACATACGACCGAATTTAGTCTAGAAGCTAGTATGTCAAATTTGGTGAAGATCGGATCAGATATAGCTATAGCTCCCATATATATTGTTCATCCGATTTGTTATATTTGTTACCCACAACCGTAATATGCACTCCGTAACAACGATATTCAGGGAAATATATCAAATACAGCTCAGAAATATCTTTGCCAAATTTTATCAAGATCGGTTCAGATTTGGATATAGCCCCCCATGTATATCAAATGGGCAATACAAGTCCGAATTTAAAAGATACAGATGCTTCGGCGTATTTAGTCCTTTGAACTTTAAATTATACTTATAGTCATAGCGTGTATGATAGAATTCTCCCATAAAAACTCTTAATTGTTATGTGGTGCTCTACTAAATTAGCAAATTGGTGTAGGGTATAATAGAGTCGGCCCCGCCCGACTTTAAGACTTTCTTTACTGGTTATTATATGAAAACATCCAATGTTTTCAAAGTCCACATTTTTTTTTACATATCCTCTTACCTTCTTTGCCCTGACTACGGTTTCCCTTCTGTAAAACCGCCATATGTTTTGTCATTTCCTTTCGTAAGTTCAACAACAAAATACCAAAGATTTTGACCTCTCCACAAACAAACAATTTGCATCGAGTAGTGGACACACAAATGCCAACTAATGAACTGTAAAAAACGAAGAAGCAGAAGGGACAGAAGAGGAGAAGAACAAAAAAATAAATGCTGAAACATGTCTGCAGCAGACAAACCACAATCGTCCAACAGAATGGGTTAAGTGTAAACACACAATGAAGCCACTGTATTTCACAGCTGTGGCATGTGTCGAGCAAGGATGATGATGACGGCGACTACAACGCAGATGATGATGACGATGCTGCTGCTGCTCAAGCTGTTGGCATTTTAGTGGGCGGCATTTAAGAAATCATTTAAAAAGTCAATTTCATTGTTGCGGCAAGCATGCGAAAATACATTCAACAGAAATTTTTAATTAAAAATATTTTTCAATGGTATCAAGGGATACAGATGACTGACTGACTGGCTGGACAGACAAGCATAGCGGACCGACGGACTGGCGAATTGACGAGGTTGGTCGTATTTAAACAATAAAGCCATCAGAAATGTGATAAATCAACGATTGTAGCACGATTTTAAGCATAAATTGAAAAAGAAGAGACGACAAAAAACGTTTATAAATCACTTCTATTGTGTGGAGACATGAAGTGCTCTTCTGCTCTGTGAATTTTGTTTGCCTCAAACGTTTGACTGAAGTCTGTCATTGAATTTTTAATGTTCCCATGGGTATATTATTATTATTATTTTTTTTTTGCCTTGTATACAAACAAATATATTATAATTTTATCGAAGTGTTTAATTTTGTTGACAATGAAATGTGATACTGTGTTTGGATTTAGTCTGGGGATTTCCATCATTTTCAATAGAAAGAGATGGGATTTTGTGTGTTTGACGAACGATTTAAATGTTGCAGGTTCGTTCTGGTAAACATGATGAAAGGCATGTGAGCTACAAAATATTTCCACAGATTTCACGTTGCTCTGGATTTGAAGTGTTTAAATGTATTTTTTGTATTTCAATTAAATCAAACCAAAATACATATGCTGATGGACCTTCACCCGAAGTCGTGTTAACTTATTAGTTGAGTTAATATAGGTATTTACAATTAGATTTGCAAAGTTAACGGAAGATGCATAGACAAATATTAATTAATTATTTTTTATACCCTCCACCATACTATGGAGGGTATATTAACTTTGTCATTCCGTTTGTAACTCCTCAAAATAATGATGTCAGACCCAATAAAGTATATATATTCTTGATCAGCCTAAAATTCTAATTCCCATATAACGGTACCTCCCTATATTCGATATTTTGATGATTTTAGCGACATTATTAACCGGAATTGTTTCAAATTTGGTATTTGAAGTTCGTAATGGATACTACATCCTATGACAGAAAATCGTCTGTGCAGGTTCACGTCTCCATATAGCCTCCATATAACGGTACCTCCCAATATTCGGTATTTTGATGATTTTAGCGTCATTATTCACCAGAATTGTTTCAAATTACGTATTTAGAGTTCATAATGGGAACTTCAGTCTGTGACAGAAAATTGTCTATACAGGTCCAGGTGTTCGTATAGGCGCCATATATCAGTACCTCTCTATATTCGGTATTTGACGATTTTAGGTACAATACTCACCGAAATTGTTTTAGATGTCGTATTTGACGTTCGTAATGGATGCTGAATATTGTAATGGCTTATGACAAACAATGCATATGTAGGTCCACGTCGTATACACTCCAATATAACTACTATCTTCGGTATTTTTAAAATTGTAATAGAATTTTTTAAGCATTTTATTTTTTGAAAATTTCTAAATTAGTTCCAAATGGTGGAGGATATTCAAAGTTCGGCCCGGCCGAACTTACTGTTTTTTAACTTGTTTTTAGTTCCCAAAGTGTTGACATCACATATCCTTCAAAGAGAGAGAGAGTAATTTACTAGAATTACAGAGAAATTCTTCTTCTGGCCTCAATACCTTTAAAATATATATTTACCTTGTATAAGAATATGTTTTTTTTGTTTATATATTATACAGGGTGAGATGAAAAAACTGCAACCAACTTAAGACTGCTCTCTCTTCTAAGCTACTAGTCCGACATCTGTAAAATTATTCCAGTGACAACTCATTATATTGTCAACAAGCGTACAAAAACATTTTGGTGGGAATTTTCCAGAAATAAAGTTATTCCTGGATGGAATTCAAGCGTGATTTCTTCATATTTGGCTAAAAAACCACTAAAATATTCTTCTGATATCTATTCCCCCTGCAGCAAATTTAGGGGTCATATGTCGGTACACTTATAAAGGTAGTTAGGAGTTATTTCAGAAATCTCAAAAGCTGGACGAAAGGCTTACGAATTCGCTACCAACCATCAGATTACCCTTCTTTCACCGGCGGTAAATGTTTCAGAGCTCCTGATACCTCCACTCCTGAAAAAGCAGATTTCAAATGGATTTAACCAATAAATGGTTTCCAAAAGAGAACGGTATTTAGTCTAATTCTGCATATATCTCGATGGTATCATTCGTAAATGATCGTTCCGTTATCGAAAGCACAGGGTTACCCATATTCGACGTACCCATCTGGCAACGCCATAACTTTTGACAGAGATGTCACATCGCTTAATGACATACCGCGTTTGAAGCGTCAGTCCAAGCAGATTTTTAGCATGAACCAATACACGCCACGCGAGCGCTCTGAAATAGTTGGAATTTACATTCAACAGAAGAAGTCAATTGTGAAAAAAATGTGAGGAGTGCGCCTTCTAAGAACACCATTAAGCGTTTATACGAAAAATTTTCGAGTGGTAAGGCTCTTTCTAATCCGAAGAGGCCATATAAATGTCGACCAAGGCGATCGGCCGAGAACATCGCTGGAACAAAATTATCATGTCCGATGAAGCCCATTTCACATTGAATGGGACCGTAAATAAGCAAAATTGCCTTTTTTACGCCACTGAAAATCCTCAAGAGATTCAAGAAGTGCCTCTTCATTACGAAAAAGTCACAGTTTGATGCGGCGTTAGTGCGAAAATGGTCATTGGGCCGTTTTTCTTCCAAAATGAAAATGGCCATGCTGTTACCATCAATCAGGAGCGTTATCGCGACATGATGACCAATTTTGTGATGCCAATTATTCGTCGAAAGCGTATGAGGTAGTTCTGGTTTCAACAAGACGGCGCTCCACCGCACACAAGTCGCATAACAATCGATTTTCTGAAGAATTTGTTTCCGGGCCATTTGATGTCGAAAAGTGGTGATTTGGACTGGCCACGGCGTTCGCCCGATTTGATGCCGCCTGACTTCTTCTTGTGGGGATATTTGAAGTCAAATGTTTACGTTAACAAGCCAAGGACCGTAGAAGAGCTCAAGGACAACATTCGTGAAGAAATAGCCGCTATTCCGGCCGAAATGTTGGCAAAAACTATGGAAAATGCAGCAAAAAGGGCACAATACGTTATCAACGCCAGAGGCGGCCATTTGAGAGATATCATATTCAAAAATTGATGTAAACAAATCTACTTGGAACAACAACATGGGTCCGTCGAATATGGGCAATCCTGTACTACAATATCCGGCTACTTAGCCACCACGAACATTGCAGATTTTGCCGCAAACCGCAAATAATTCCAACCACGTAAAACACCAAGATCCTTAGGTTCACTTTCGAAAGTGTCACAGGTATCTAGGACAATGAAACGTATCAATGCTGTTTTGTACTTTTCGAAATCATAGTGAGTAGAACACACCCTCCCAAAATTGTAAGTCCAGTATTTGGCTGGATAGATATAAAACTAAGAGCTTTTTTTAAGGAATTACATGGAGTTTTTTCAGAGTAGTGCCGGATTCATCTTCGCTGGCTGGTCGACTCCGCATCTGCACTGCCAGAAAGTCCATTGCGTGTGGACTGTGCAGCAAAGGTTTTCATACATCTGATCGATCTAATCTTATTGTGTCAGAAAAAAAAAATATACCTGCTTTTTCTTTATTCCAATTTTCCGGAAGAATAAATCTTTATTGTGGCCCTTAAAAAGGCCTGTACACCATTAAAATCCAACACCATACACGTAATACATATAGAAGACTTTGTCATCGTCCCTCCATGTGGACTTCTATCAACATAGTCATCATTTTCTTAGTTACATCACAAATCATTCTGCTGGCAGTCAACTAATAGTGTTGATGCTGCTATTCCCATTTCGTGGTAGCCACACACACACACAAAACTTGCACACTTTCGCGCATACAACTAACACCCACACTCTCCCCACCAGCCTTGTGGTCGACTTTGTCAGTGATAATTAAAGTATCACAGATGCAGTTATCAACGGTAAACGAAGTTGCAAGCAACTTGTATCGGATATTGGCAGACGGGCAGCTAGCCTGAATGTGATACATCTTGGAACGTGAGCATCGCATCTAATGCAGTATAAGCAGATTAGAGGGAATTGCAATTATCGTTAGATGTGTCTAAATAACGAACGGTGTTTCCACGTGAGCGAACACATGGATATTGTATAAGTTAATCGGTAGCCATATGCGTTTGCAAACTTCATGTTAAATCCGTGCAAGAACATTTTTGAAAACTTTTAAAATGTGGAGCTTTATATCAAGGAATTTTTAAAAGTATTTCAAGTATTTTAATACTGTAAGCTTCATTTGTATGGTCTCCTTTTAAATGACATGTTATCACAGAGGTTATCCATATGTGAGTATCAGACTAATTATACTGGCGTACATCTATGAGTCTTTAGAGCTGTTGAACTTTGACCTGTGGTGGAATTTAAATATTGGAGCTATATTTTATGGTATGAATCGATTTCCATTAAATTTGACCGAGGTATTAATGAGGTATGAAATGATTAAAAGAACTTGACAGATTTTATTCATATCGGAACAAAATCATGTTACCCAAATTTAAATGTGGCACAAAAAATGCACATGCTAGTTATATCTATATCTGAACCGATATCGACAAATTTTTGTCATGATATTACAAGGCTGTATCTAATAGCATGTACCGAATATTATTTTCAGAGAATGCATATAATTGATTTGGAGGCCTAAAATACAAAATTGGATAAAACAAGTTTATAGAAGCTTTAGTTACTATACCCTACAACACAAGGTGGTCAGAGTATTATGTCTTTGTGCATTTATTTGTAACAGGCAAAAGGAAACGAGATAGACCCATAGTTCCTTTTGATGATCTGCATAGAATCTCTTTCTGAGTTGATTTATGCATGTCAGTCCGTATGTCCCTCCGTCTGCCCATGTATTCTTGTGAACAAAACGCAGGTCGCATTTATTATCCGATTGAGATAAAATTTTGCAAACAACATTTGTTTGGCCCAAGGACGAACCCTATTGAAATTGGAGATAAAAAATTAGATATAGCTCCGATATATATCTTCGTCCGATTTGCCTTTTATTGTGCATCAAACGTGTAATATCAGTCCGAATAGTATGGAATTTTGCACATACAACCAAATTAGACCTGAAAATAAGTATGCCAAATTTGATCGAAATCGGTTCAGATATAGCTATAGCTCTCATATATATTGTTCATCCGATTTGTTATTTTTGTCCTCCGCAGCCGTAATATGCACTCTGTATCAACAATATTTGGGGAAATATATCAAATGCAGCTCAGAAATACCTTTGCTAAATTTTATCGAGATTGGTTCAGATTTGGATATAGCTCCCATATATAACTTCCTCCGATTTACCTTTTATTGTGCCAAATTCCATCCCAAATGGGATGGAATTTGCAACATACGACAGAATTTAGTCTAGAAGGTAGTATGCCAAATTTGATGAAGATCGGTTCAGATATAGCTATAGCTCCCATATATATTGTTCATCCGATTTGTTGTATTTGTTACCTACAGCCGTAATATGCACTCCGTAACAACGATATTCAGGGAAATATATCAAATACAGCTCAGAAATATCTTTGCCAAATTTTATCGAGATCGGTACAGATTTGGATATAGTTCCCATATATATCTTTATCTGATCTCAAATTAATTTTGCACCAAATGGGCAATACAAGTCCGAATTTAAAAGATACAAATGCTTCGGCATATTTAGTCCGTTGAATTTTAATTTATAATTATAATCCTAGCGTGTATGATTGAATTCTCCCATAAAAACTTTTAATTATTAAGTGGAGCTCAACAAAATTAGCAAAGTGGTGTAGGGTATCATAAAATCGGCCCGCCCGACTTTAGGACTTTCTTTACTGGTATATGAACTGATTTTCACCTAATTTTATAATCTTACTACTAAATTTGAATCGATTACCAAAAGAGTTCGTCGTCGAACCACACAAATCAACTGACGGACAACCATCAAATTTTGCTTTGAATTTAAAAAAAAATGTGATTTAAATGATCAAAATACGGATTATCGGGAGGCACATATATATTGAGACTATAGGAGAACCTATATAAAAAGAATGTATTTCCCAAACTGCCAAACTTCAAACAATTCCGGTGCAAAATATGCCGAAAACATTCATGATATTCAATACTAAATATCGTGAGTTACTGTTTCTTGAGAACGTGTTGAAATACGTCTATATTGATTCAGATTTTCATGGTGAATGCTTAAATCGAATGAGCATCAAACGTGTCTGCCACTTGTGCCACTTACTCGCGATTTGCAATCATGTTTCCTATATACTAGGAACGCAAACTGACAATTTACAGAAAATTCGGTTGAAATCACCTAAAACACCTCAATCTGCAGTTACAGTTATACAGGGTGAGATGAAAAGACTGCAGCCAACTTCAGACTGCTGTTATTTCTAAGCCATTCGTCCGACAGCTGTTCAAATTATTCTAGTGACAGCTCATTATATTGTTTACAAGCGTACAAAAGCATTTTGGTGCGAATTTTCCAGAAAAAAAATTATTCGCGATGGAATTTAAACGTGATAGCGTGATTTTGTTATATTTGGCTGAAAAATCAAAAATGGCTATCGTTAGAGCACTTCAGCAATTAAATGTACCATCGCTTGTTACCTCCTACCATCGCTCGTTACCGTGATACTGGTAGCGTAGCCCCACGTCAAGGAAGTGGACGGAAAAAAACAGCAATATCAGCAGAAATGGTTCGAAAAGTAAACTAGCGACTTGATCGAAACCCGCGTCGCAGTTGTCGAAAAATGGCTCGTGAGCTCAACATATCACAATATTTCATTCAGCAAATATTGAAAAATGAGCTCGGGGTAAAGCCATTGAAATTCCAAAAAGTGCAAGAACTTACACCGCAACAGAAAGAAAATAGACTCAAAAGAGCCAAAGAGTTGCATCGCTTCGCCGAATATTGTGAACGGCCGAATTTGGTTTTCTCCAATGAGAAAACATTCGTGTTTACTTGCCAAAGAGGTCAGCTGAAAATGTGCACCTTCGCTTGGCCACCAGAACTCAAGCGCTGGCCACGGTGATGGTGTGGGCCGCCATAACAGTCGATGGTCACGATGGTCACCTCAAGCAAGCGCTTCGCCGCGAATGGGCCAAAATACCGCAAAGCAACATTCGGGCATTCAGGCATCATCTTCTTTTCTAAGTCAGGTGTGAAAATGGGCAATATCTGCCCGCTCCACCAAGTACCTCCCCCGCAAAGGGTCTAATTATACCCTCCAACACTATGTGTTGGGGAGTATTATAAGTTTGAATGGGCCAAAAATTATGTAAAACCTCGAAATACTGATTTCCCACATAGAAAAGTTTATATGGATCTCCCTATCTCGCCGAGTTGAGTCGTTCTAGCTATGTATGTCCGTCTGTTCGTCTGTCCATGTTAATTTGTAATCACGCTACAGGTCGCAATTATGGTCCGATCCTCACGAAATTTAAAGTGATAGTGGGTTTATGTTCAGAATAGAACCCTATTGTTTTTTGATCGCACAATATTTAGGGGTTGAAATGAACCAAATACTGAAAAATTAAACAGATAACAATTTCTGATCACACAATTGAAGCCAATCGACATGCCTGAGAAGAGAGTTAAGGACAGGGAAGAATTTGAGATTTTGGATGACCATTGGATTATATTTAGCTGTAAAATGGACCACAACAACTAACAGCACGACGGAGTGCGTGAATATAGGGGAAATATCCCTGATCAAAATGGGCAATGCTCCGTGACATAATTTCGAAATCTTCCAAAATGAATTTGGACATAAGGGAGCTTCTAACATATAGTAGTGTTGTAGGGTATCACATGGTCGGCCCCGCACGACTATAGCCTTTGCTTACTTGTTTTGGAATAGGTTTAACTTTTATAAAAGGTTTAAATAAGAGTATGATTGTCTTCAAACTTGTCACTCATCTGAATATTTTTATTAACACAAGACTGGTGTGGAGATGGAGTATATCGGTCCACTCTATCTGGTAACACCCTCTTCATGGGTCAAAATTTTGAATATCCATGAAGCTTTTGAAGCTGGAAATGAGCATCCGAAACCTTTCAAACTCGGCATATCTCAATATTTCTATCAACACAAGATCTTTTGTGAATATGGCAGCATCAAATTCTCTTTAAATTTCACACATCTCAATATTTCTTTAAAACAATATCTGGTGTGAAGGTGAAATACATAAGACCACTCCTTCTTGTACTTCCCCCACAACGTGTCAACATTTTGAATAACCCAAACTTTCATAAAATACGACATTTTTCCACTAACTCGGGATCTGGTTGGAAGATGAAAATTATCGGTCAAAATGTTGAATAATTATATCCCTTATAACATTCGAAACAATGCAGTAATTCTTTTCAAACTTAGATTATAAATATTTTTCTCATCCTTCCCGTAAGGGCTCAGTATGCGAAACAAGTCAGCGTTTTTTATCAATCTTCGTTAGCCATACATTTAATATATATTATGGTCTACTTCTTCTGGTTAGACATTTGACTAACAATTATTCCTGAGAACAGTATATAAGTATTCGATTTTCCTTAAATTTTGCACATACTAATATTTTTATCAGTATTAGTGAAAGTGAAATACTTCGGTCCACTGTGTCTAGAAAATCAACCTCATTTTAACTTCTTTAAAAAACAAGTAAAGTAGTATCAGTCGGTTTTGCCGACAGATGTATACCCCCAGCCTTAAGTTATGAACGTAACAGATTTGGACTATATCGACTACTTCTTTTGTAAGAGATATGTGCACATTTTCGGAAAATGGAAAAAATAGATATAGCAGATCGAAGTATTCCATTCATCTAATACAGATAAAATATATTGGTATGTGCAAAATTTAAAGGAAATCGAACAATCGTATCTAATTTAATGCGAAATCATAAATTTCGACAAACTACATATTCTTATCAGAATACTGGTTAAGGGGAATATTTAGATATAGCAAAGAATCGCCGACTTGTTTCGCAAGTTATGACAATTATAAGTTGGCAGATGTATATCATCTTCACAACATATCTTGTGTTAGAAATATTGTCTGTATGTGGGAAATTTGAGGAGGTGGATGGACGCATTTGGCTGTTTTTTCGAATTCCTTGAGCGTTTTGTTTTTAAAAATCTTGAACCCTATGTGGGGAGGTACCAGAAAAAATGCTTCGATCTTTACCATCTTTATAACAGATCTTGTGTCGATGAAAATATTGAGAAGCTCTAAGTCTGAATAGAATCGGATGTTAATTTTGCGTTTTACGGGCTTCATGGATACTTAAAATGTTGACCCTTTGTGGGGTAGGTACCAGAAGTTGAGTTGAGTTAGGTAGAAATAATAAGGTTGAGTTAGTAGAAATAATTGGACGTGTGTAATATGTAGAGAACCGGATGTTTATTTCGGATTCTTTGTTGGTTTTTATTATTATAAAAACTCAGGTCCTTTGTGTAGGAGGTACTTGATAGAGTGGACCGATATTATCCATTTTTGCACCTGACCTAGAACAAACGTAAATGTCAGGATTTGCAAAGTTGGAACAAAATCGGATTATCGATTCTCCTTCTGTGCAGAAAATACATATTTTTTTGAAAATCTCGATCATTTGTGTGGGAGGTACCAGAAGGAGTGGTCCGATATATTCCATCTTAACACCAGACCTTAGGTTAATATAAATATTGGGATGTGTGAAATTTGAAGACAATCGGACTCTTACATCACATTTTATGAGAGTTGTAATTATTTAAAATTTTGACCCTATGTGGGGGAGGTACCAGAAGGAGTGGACCGATATCGTCCATTTTCACATTTGACCTAGTACTGATGCAAATGTTAAGACTTACAAAGTTTGAGCAAAATCGGATTATCGTTTCTATCTCTGTGCAAAAATATATTTTTTTTTTTAAATTTTGACCATTTGTGGGGGAGGTACCAGAAGGAATGGACTGATATATTCCATCTTAACATCAGACCTTGGGTTAACATAAATATTGGCATGTGTGAAATTTGAAGACAATCGGACTCTTATATCACATTTTATAAGAGTTGTAATTATTCCAAATTTTGACCATTAGTGAGGGAGGTACTTGATGGAGTGGACCGATATTGTCCATTTTCACACTTGGCCTAGCACTGATGCAAATATTAAGATTTGCAAGGTTGGAGCAAAATCGGATTATCGTTTCTTTTTCTGTGCAAAAAATAATTCTTTTGAAAATTTAGACCTTTTGTGGGGGAGGTACCAGAAGGAGTGGACCGAACTTGATATTGCCCATCTCCGAACTCGATCTAAGTTTGACAAAAATATTGCGATGTACCAAGTTTGGATTAAATCGGATACTCCCTTCGAGAGTTATCGTGCGCACCAGCCAGCCAGACAGACAGACAGTCGGACGAACGGACGGACGGACATCGCTAGATCGACTCCAAATGTTCTGAAACGGATTTGGTCCAAAGAGACCTAGGGTCTAAAACCGTTATTTCGACTAGGCACGTTTTGACCGTATCAAATGATATATGCCCTCTGTAGCCATATGGCTGAGGGTATAATTATCACATATCTCATATAAAGTTCAGGAAGTAGTAGATATAGGCCAAATCTGACACCATGTAATATTTATATCAGACTTAGGTCAGACACGAAATGGACAATATTGCTTAAATAATTATAACACAAGTCAATATATATGTAAAGTTACAAACATGGGCTCAGGGTGCACATCTGTCGAAAAACCCGACTGATACTTTTTAACTTGTTTTTTAATCTACAGTTAGAACAGAAGGTAATGTGATCCTTTATTTGATCTTCAAAACATGCTGATCGAGTTAATTTACATAAATTAACAATTTTTCTGGCACAAACCTTTGACTACAGTTTTTTTTGAACTCCGAAAGTCACAGTGCTTCTTTGGAAAAATTAAGTTTCTGTATTTCGCCCTTAAAACATTTACCCAAATCATGTTATTCCGCGCAAGAAAACAAATTTTAATAATCCTTATAATTAGTTAAGGTATTAAATTTTTCTTTTCTCCTCCATTATTATTTCTGATTGTTACGTTATAGAATTAGAAATATATATATATATACAATTTTCCACAACATTTGAAAATGTTTAAACTATCGTTCAGTAATCTGTAAGAAAAAACCCCAAATTTTCCAATCATGCCATAAACCTCTGTGCCATTCGTTCCCCTTTCACTTAGCCCACAATGTCATCTATAATACTAACTAATTACAACAGCTTGATATTATTTGTATGCATACCATCGAATTCTTTGCTAATGTTCCGACAAACAAACCGTGGAGGAATCAACAAATCGCTTCACCTCGCACACACACACACATATGCACACCGTCAAGATCTATGCAACAATTTGTATACTTGCTCCGAAGAATATTTAACACAAGGGAACGGAATAATGCAAGTGGCGTTGAATGTGTATCATTTGTCTCTTCACACCCAAGGCATAGAAGATGCATTGCAGTTTGCTTCTACTGCTGCTGCAGATGCAAGTGTTAGCATTGTGACACTTTCGTTTTGCATCACGTGCTAGATGCCACCAACTCATCATTGTCACCGACATCAACATTTCCTACACCACCACCTCTGCTACATGCTGTGTGAGTGGTGCGTGTGTCTGTCTTTGTGTTCTACTTTTAGTAGTCATGGTAGTGCCCAGGCAATATCTATGGCACATCTCTTTTCCATCGGGCCCGCTGTCTTCCCATTAAAACATATGTGGTTACAGTATTTCTTTATGCTTCGCATTCTGTTTCTGTGGTCTAAGGCCATGTGGCGTGGCACTGAGTGCTCTCCAAAGGATCATCATTAACAACGACATCATCATTATAATGCTCTTCACACTTTCCTATGGCTGCTTACCACCAATTTTGTCGTCTCATTCGCTTTCTTCACATGTGTATTATTAGTTGTGTAGAGCTGCACGAAAAAAAAAAAACAACAACATACTGGTACATACAACATTATACCGAAGAGCTCTGGTATCATTAAGTTATTCCAAAAATAAGTAAAAATATCATTTTGTTCTAGGCGCAATTATCATCATTTGATGTTGTATTGCCATGAGAACAGTGATTTTTGAAGTCTACTACGTCCAAGTTTTGTTGTATTAGGAAAACTTTAAATGGAAAGAACTCTAAAGTGCCAAAATGTACCTTGGTGTTTTCTTCCGTCCACTTCATTCACAATATGATATATAGTGGAGTTTTTTTGCAATCTAGTACTAAAAGGTGCACAGTTAGAGGCACAATTCTGACATTTGAAATACAGTATTTTTCTGATGGCTTAGTCTTGCACCTGGATACTAAAGATGATGCCAATGGTACATAAAAGAAATGTGATAGACTAGAATTTTCAAATTTGGTGTGAGGATCACACATGGCGTGAGTGGTTGAGGAAATGCTACGACTCTGTTACTGAGCGACCGGTAAAAGCCAGAGCTTTGAAATTATGTTGGAGATTTTTAATTTTTTTTTTAATTCAAACTTCACAAATACTATCTTAGTGAACGTTTAAAATTTAGCATATAGGATAGCATATATGATATAAGATAGCACTTGAAGTGGGAATACTTCAAAGGTACAGAAAATTCTAAGAGGTACAACATGGTTAGTAATTGATTTTGTGTTCTAAAAATGGTGCCAATAGTATTAAATGAGAAAGAGTTAAGCTAGAACTCTAAGTGCGATGGTCCTGAGTCCTATTGGAATGTCCAAGGCCTGCGGCCAAAATGTTTGCATGCCCAAGCCTTTAATACACCCTCCAGAATATTTTCGCGATAATATTCGGCATTTATTCTGATGCCACGGTCGATTAATACGAACGGAGAGCGACTTTCGGCTGTTATGGCGGCCCACACCATCACCATTTCCGGCGCTTGATTTCTGGTGGCCAACCGAAGGTGCACATTTTTAGCTGACCTCTTTGGCAAGTAAACACGATCATTTTAATTGTTTACAAATTGCTGGACAACGAATGTTTTCTCATCGGAGAAAACCAAATTTGGCAGTTCGGCCAAGCGAAGCAACTCTCTAGCTCTTTGAGGCTATATTCTTTCTGTTGAATTTCAATGGTTTTACCACGAGCTCATTTTTCAATATTTGCCGAAAGGAATATTGCGATATGTTCATCTCACGAGCCATTATTGGGCCACTGTGACGCGGGTTTCGATCGAGTCGCTTCTTTACTTTTCGAACCATTTCTGCTGATGTTGCTGTTTTCTTACGTCCACTTCCTTGACGTCGGTCTACGCTACCAGTATTACGGTAACGAGCGATGGTACGAGACACAAAACATTTATTCACATTTGAATGCTAGAGTGATCTAACGATAACCACTTGTGGTTTTCCATCCAAATATAAAGAAATCAAAATACAACGCTTGAATTCCATCACGAATACATTTTTCTCTGGAAATTCTCACCAAACTGCTTTTGTACGCTTGTAAACAATATAAAGAGCTGTTACGGTAATAATTTTAACAGCTGTCGGACGAGTGGCTTAGAAATGAAAACAGTCTGAAGTTGGTTGCAGTTTTTTCATCTTACCCTGTAGCGAACAACAAATGGGATTCTGAATATTACGAATAACAAATTGAATTAGCGAATTTTGATTGAAGTGTTATAAATTACAAGTCGAAATCGCGAATTACAATTATAATGTTTAGAATTACAAATAGCAAAGTAAAAACTCTTTGTCGGTGTTTCGACAGATATATACCTTCAGCATATGGCCAGTTATATATACCTTTATACATTATTTCTTATGTTAGAACAAAGGGACATGCGATGTTTAAAGAAAATAGGTTATTATGTTTACCTTTTCGGGGAAGATACGATTTGCAGTGGGCCAATATTTTCCATGATCGATCCTGACCAGTATTGTATATAAGGCACCAGAACAAGTGGATCCAAATTTTAAAGGAAATCGGACGTAGATTAAATTTTTCTGGAAGCATTGCACCAATATTGACAATTTTCACACCTAAACTAAGCCCGAGCTAAATAATATGATGTGATGTGGGAATTCCCTTCCTTTACGTAAATTTTTTTATAGTCTCCACCATAGTGAGAGGAGGTGGGAGGGTATATTAAGTTTGTCATTCCGTTTGTAATATCTCGAAATATATATTCTAGACCCCATATATATTCTTGATCATGAAGTTCTATGTCAATGTAGCGATGTCCGTCCGTCTGTCTGTGGAAATCAGGTTCCGAACAACAAGAATTAACTTGGCGAAACTTTACTCAGATGTGTGTTAGTTTTGCAGGACTTTTGGAATTGAAAATATAGGCCATAGGTCCAAGTATTGGTATAACACCCATTCAACTGTATCGGTAGATTTAAGGTCTTTAATCACAATTTTAACACGAATTTTCTGTAAATTGGCAGCATGTATTCTTATTATGTAAGAAACTTTCTTGCTTAACATTTTCAATATATGTCTGAGTTTTAGTTTTCAATATCGTATTTGTAGTTTCTTATGAGTACTACAGCCTTTTACAGTAAATTGCATATCCAGGTCCACGTCTTTGTATAGCCACCATATACGGTATATTCGGTATTTTGATGAGTTTAGCGACGTTATTCAGCGAAATTATTTTAAGTCTCCTATTTTTATGATTGTTGCAGCTTGTTTTTGCAATTTTTAGGCTTTTTATAAAGAGGTACCAGAATAGTGGACTGATATGACTTAATTTCATTCTAATTTCTAACATAAGCAAAAATATTTGTATGTGCTATGCTTTATGAAAGTCGCACAATAATTTATCATTTTAAGAGTGTTATTATTATTCTAAATTTTGACGAGAAGGATATACAGGGTTGCCCATATTCGACGGACCCATGTTTTTTTTTAAATCAAAGAAAAAAATAAAAATTTGGTTGGCAATGTTAATCATTTAATTTGTTCCAAGTAGATTTGTTTACATCAATTTTTGAATATGATATCTCTCAAATGGCCGCCTCTGGCGTTGATGACGTATTCTGCCCTTTTTGCTGCATTTTCCATCGTTTTTGCCAACATTTCGGCCGGAATAGCGGCTATTTCTTCACGAATGTTATCCTTGAGCTCTTCTACGGTCCTCACAACAAGAAGTCAGGCGGTGTCAAATCAGTCGAACGCAGTGGCCAGTCCAAATCACCACTTTTCGACATCAAACGGCCGGAAACAAATTCTTCAGAAAATCGATTGTTATGCGACTTGTGTGCGGTGGAGCGCCGTCTTGTTGAAACCAGAACTGCCTCATACACTTTCGACGAATAATTGGCATCACAAAATTGGTCATCATGTCGCGATAACGCTCCTGATTGATGGTAACATTTTCATTTTGGAAGAAAAACGGCCCAATGACCGTTTTCGCACTAACGCCGCACCAAACTGTAACTTTTTCGTCATGAAGAGGCACTTCTTGATTCTCCTGAGGATTTTCAGTGGCGAAAAAACGGCAATTTTGCTTATTTACGGTCCCATTCAATTTGAAATGGGCTTCATCGGACATGATAACTTTGTTCCAAAATTGCTCGTCATCTTCGGCCATTTCGATGACTCTTTGGGCCCATTCCAATCGACGAAGCTTGTCCGCAGGCAACATTCTTTGCGTCAATTGAATTTTGTACGGGAACATATGAAAATCAATGCG
Organism: Musca domestica; assembly: GCF_030504385.1. Classification (NCBI taxonomy): domain Eukaryota; kingdom Metazoa; phylum Arthropoda; class Insecta; order Diptera; family Muscidae; genus Musca; species Musca domestica. The sequence continues at coordinate 7,403,304 of NW_026712344.1, read as the reverse complement.
AATAATCCGTTGTAAAGTAGACCGAGCCATGTTCAACTGCTGAGAACGGCGTTTTTGGGATGTTCTTGGGGACCTCTCAACACTGGCTCGTACGGCAGCGATATTCTCGGCCGATCGCCTTGGTCGACTTTTATATGACCTCTTCGGATTAGAAAGAGCCTTACCAGTCGAAAATTTTTCGTATAAACGCTTAATGGTGTTCTTAGAAGGCGCACTTCTCACATTTTTTAATGTTTTAAAAGCACATTGAGTTTTCACAATTGACTTCTTCTGTTGCATTTAAATTTCAACTATTTCAGAGCGCTCGCGTGGCGTGTATTGGTTCATGGTAAAAATCTGCTTGGACTGACTCTTCAAACGCGGTATGTCATTAAGCGATGTGACATCTCTGTCAAAAGTTATTGCGTTGCCAGATGGGTCCGTCGAATATGGGCAACCCTGTATGTATCGAGCTTGGGACAAACCGGATACTCCGAATGACCGATCGACTTCAAATATCCTAAAAAAATTCACCCCTAAGTCTAAATTCGTTATTGCGATGGGGACACATTTTAATATATACATAACATACATACATACAAACAAAACATTGAAAAGTCATAACCACTGTGCAGCAATTATTCTCCAAAAATACAACTTCATACATAATATGGATACCCCAAATGGCCGATGTGTGTGTGCCTGTGAGTCGTACGAATTCAGTTCAGTTAGACATTCATATACCCAAGTCAAAAATGTCAAGTGAAGAGTGACTGATATGGCGAATAACGAGCTCCAGAGTGTCATTATCTGCCAAGTGTGGCATTAAGCACCAACAATCATTGCCTGACTGCCGGCCTCGCTGTATGCCTAGCAGTAGTCAGCCTCTATGCTGTTGGTATGCATTTTTACTGTTAGGCTTCACTCTTATAGAGTTTCCTCTTTTTACACTCTGTCTGCAAAAGGGGTGAAGTTTGTTTGGGGGAGTTTTGTTTTAATGTCACTCATGGAAAATCATGCTGTCATTCTAAAAAAAAAATTGTTAGGCCAAGTGACAAAAAAAGTTCGTATGTAAATTAATATATCCTGAGGTTTCCATTTTGAAGTGTCCTAATCAGATGTGGCATATGTACATAGAAACTAGTTGTTGGCAGAATTTTAAAGAGTTGCTCCTGAGTGTTTGCTGTATCGTTGTGGGTTTTGTGGAATCTACCAAAATGGCAACATATTTGCGTATAAATTATTGCTTTAGAATATAAAGGAATACGATTTGTGTCGTGAAACGAAATTAAGAGTCATATAAACTGTACGACCCACTCTATTCGTTCGAAAGATATTAAGGTGCACAGTAAAAGAAGATTTTGATATTAAACAATTCACCCTTACCCACACCTAGAATAAAAATTCCAGAAGTATATTATTTATAAAATTGCCCATTTCCCGTTCTCGTTGAAATTGGCCTAAGGTAATCAAAAGAAAGAACAAAATTTGAGAACAAGTACGAAATAAAAACATTAAAAATCACTTATTCAAGACTTACTTCATTATTCTTGGTAATCATAAAACAAATCGTCTCCTGTCTTTCCCTGCTCGCCATGTTCTCCTCTTGTTTTTTTTTTTTCATAATCCCCACGAGAACTGAATTTGATAAATGTATTCGGTATAATTTTATGATTTGTCATCCCAGCCATAAACCATTCAATATTAATTCTCTAACACATTTCGCTCATTAATATCCAGGAATTTGAAATCAAATGTAAATTCAGTTATTTATAGTTTTTCCTGAATCATACGAAATGTTTATAAATTATCTTCTGTCCTCGAAATCAAGTAACGAATTCATACCACAACAGATTGCTGACCTGCCTTTCGTTTAGACGTGAGAAAAAAACCTTCCTCCCCCCCCCCCCCCCCCCCTTCCCAAAATGATGCGCCAATCACTCTGGCACTTTGATTTCAAATATCCACTCGAATTTAGGATTATCTATTGATGTCTCCTCATTTCTGGGCGATATGTATCTGTGTGTGTATTGTGGGGTATGGGTGACAGCGTAATGTCTGGTATCTGGGGGATGGCGGCAATAGTCGATGGCCCAAGACGCAAACATTTATGGGTCGCGTAATGCTATTCGGTGTGCCGTTCGTTTTGGCTTGACACTGAGGTCTCTGTGATTTATGGATGTCACCGAAAATGTGCGTTAAATTGCTTACGTATAGAAAATTAAATGGAAATTAAATGAAATGTGTGTGCCTGTGTTTCTCAAACCATAAACCAAATAAATTAAGTTGTATATTTTATATAGAAAGTATCGAGAGTAGCTAGCAATTGATAATGAAGCCCAGTGAAATTTTTGATATTAGTTTTGCAAAAGGGTGCCTATATATGACACCAGCAGTCTCAGTCGAGTAAACCATGTTTTGTATAACCCCAGGAAGCACACGACTACGAAGTGAAAATTGATTCTACCATTAGAATATCATCGGGTATGATCATCGAAACGAATATAGTGGCAATTCAAAAAAAAAAAAAAAAAAAAAACAGTAAAGAAAGTTTTAAAGTCGGGCGGGGCCGGCTTTAGGATACCCTACACCACTTTGCTAATTTAGTAGAGCTCCACATATACGCTATGGTTATAATTTAAAGTTCAAAATATTCAATATGCCGAAGCACTTGTATCTTTTAAATTCGGACTTGTCTTGCCCATTTGGTGCACAATTAATTTGAAATCGGATAAAGATATGTATGGGAGCTATATACAAAACGGAACCGATCTCGATAAAATTTGGCAAAGATATTTCTGAGCGGTATTTGATATATTTCCCTGAATATCATTGTTACGGAGTGCATATTACGACTGCGGGTAACAAATCGGATTAACATTATATATGAGAGCTATAGCTATATCTGAACCGATCTTCGCCAAATTTGACATACTAGCTTCTAGACTCAATTCGGTCGTAAGTGCCAAATACCATCCCATTTGGACAAATATTAGACTTTGGTGCACAAAAAAGTGTAAATCGGACGAAGATATATATGGGAGCTATATCCAAATCCCAACCAATCTCGATAAAATTTAGCAAAGGCATTTCTGAGCTGCATTTGATATATTTCCCAAAATATTGTTGTTACAGAGTGCATATTACGGCTGCGGAGGACAAAAGTAACAAATCAGATGAACAATATATATGGGAGCTATAGTTATATCTGAACCGAACCGATCAAATTTGGCATACTTATTTTCAGGCCTAATTTGGTTGTATGTGCGAAAATCCATACTATTTGGACAAATATTAGACGTTTGGTGTACAAGAAATGACAAATCGGACGAAGATATATATGGGAGCTATATCTAAATTTTGACCGATTATCTCCAATTTCAATAGGGGATATCTGTACTAAAGCGTGGACATATGTTATTCATACCCTTTACCATTTTATTGAGGGTATATATAGTTTATCTTTCCATTTGTCACACCTCGAATTTTAGACCCCACAGAGAATCTATTTTCTTTTTCAGCATAAAAATTTAGCGATGTCTGCACGTCTCCTGTCTGTCCGTCTGTGAATATCACTCTAGCTGCCGAACAATTTCCCTAATACATATACATGCTACAATTTCCCTCAGATATGTATAGGTCCACGTTTTTGTATAGCCCCAAATAACAACAAATTTAAGATATTTTTGGGTGTTTAAGTCACAATTTTAAACAGAATATGGTGAAAATTAGGAGCATGTGTTCCCATTATGCAAGAAACATTCAATCTAAGTTTTGGTATGGTCCCCATATGACTGTGCCTCCCTATAATCGGTATTTTGGTGATTCGTGTCACACTTTCCCCCGAAATTCCTAATGTCTTCCACTAAAAGCCAAAAATTGCCTTTCTTCGTATAGAGCCAAACTCCCTTCGGTATTTTGACGATTTTGGCGACATTACAGGGTATGATGAAAAACCTGCAACCAAGTTCAGACTGCTGTCAATTCTAAGTCACTCGTCCGACAGCTGTTAAAATTATTCCAGTGACAGCTCTATATGTTGCTAAGAAGCGTACAAAAGCATTCTGGTGAAAAATTTCCAGTTATTCATTTTGGAATTCAAGCGTGATAGTGTGATTTCTTTATATTTGGCTGGAAAAGCACAAGTGGCTATCGTTAGAGCACACCAGCATTTAAATGTGAATAAATGTTTTGTGTCTCGTACCAACGCTCGTTACCGCGATACTGGTAGCGTAGCCCGACGTCAAGAAAGTGGACGGAAGAAAACAGCAACATCAGCAGAAATGGTTCGAAAAGTAAAGAACCGACTTGAACGAAACCCGCGTCGCATAATCCGAAAAATGACTCGTGAGCTGAACACATCGCAATATTCCATTCTGCAAATGTTGAAAAATGATATTCCATTCGGCAAATAATATTCCAAAAGTCAAGAACTTACGCCGCAACAGAAAGAAAATAGACTCTAAAGAGTTGCTTCGCTTGACCGAAAGTGGTGAAATGCCGAATCTGGTTTTCTCCGATGAGAAAACACTCCTTGTCCAGCAGTTTGTAAACAAACAAAATGATCGTGTTTGCTTGCCAAAGAGGTCAGTTGAAAATGTGCACCTTCGGTTGGCCACCATAGCAGCCGATGGTCGCTCTCCGCTCGTATTAATCGCCCGTGGCATCAGAATAAATGCCGAATATTACCGCAAAAATATTCTGGAGGGTTTCTTAAAGCAAACATTTTGGCCGCAGACCTTGGACATTCCAACAGGACTCAGAACCATCACACTCAGCACGCGTCACCCAAGAATGGTTACAAAATGAGGTTCCTCGCTTCATTTCCATCTCAAAATGCATTCATTTTTGTACCATATGGTTATTATCTTCCCAAATTAAATAGGTTTTGAGACATATGACCAAATTTAGCCCGGAAGAAAGTGTATCAAGTTTGGTGAAAATCGGTTCAGATATAACTATAGGTCCCTTATATATTATTATCCCATTTTTTATTTATGTCCCTCACACTCGTGAAAAGCACTTCAAAGTTCTGCTTTTACAGGCAGAAAAACTGGTTTAGATTTGAATATATCTTCATTAGATTTTACGTTTATTGTACACCAAAAGTGTATGATCAGCTCAAATGGGATAAATCTTATTTTTCAATCTAGGGTACTCAAAGTCGAAAAACACAAATTCACCCGTCAAATTTAGTGAAAATTAATTCAGAGTGGAATATACCACATATAAGTTTCTTTGGGTTTGAAATCATCGTGGTGTATTTTCTATCTTACATAGATTCCCAATATAAAAGTTTATTTGTTACGAGCAGCAGCACTAAATATGCATTATCGTTCCATCCGACGTTTGACATTTCTTTACTGGTTTAAGATTTTGCTCCTGCTCTGTGTGTGGTTATTATTTTGTAGGGAGAGTTTCCACCTACATAGAGGGGAAATTCTAAATTTTTATCAAATAAACAAAAATCTCAGCATAAACTTTGAAAATTCTACCAAAGATCCAAACATAATTTAAATATGCTTTTAACATTTGTGTTATAACTTTAATTTCAAAGTTTTATATTTTGTGTGGTTTAACAAAAAATTCGGGTGTTGCAAAGGGAGTAAAAATTATAAATTTTATCCTATTTTCACATACAATTTCCCATTTGTGGTTCTTACAGAAATGCCTACATTGCCAGTTTCTGAAGTCATCCAGTTTGATGGCACAAATTAGTTAATTTTTAGCTTTACTTGTTTACTGGGATACAAGAAGGTGTTCCGCGCCCAGTTTTATGGCTTTACAAAGAAACATTGACGTGAGTTGATGTTTCAAAATTAGTTTAGCATTAAAAGATGACTTGGTTTCTTCGTCATTTACAGTTTAACCTTCTCTCGATTCTCTTGTGACATGGCTACAGACACTGGAAAATATGTCGGGATGATGGTGGACACTTGTAAGTAGCCTGAGCTGATTACTTATTTTAGATGAATGAAATGAAAGTGACTCAGATATTTTTTCAACACAGTTGTTGCTCTTACTTTTTCCTGCAACACGGAATTTAAACGAATGAAATTGAAACGAAACAGAATGAAATGCAAATAAATCAGAATAATTGAGCTGTGATTATTGCAAAGAATGAAGGAAGAACTTCTAATTATGCTGATAAGTGGCTGGGTTGTTCTGGCCAGGAGAGGACAACGACGAAGAGGATTGCGATTAAAGTAGGTGAAATAAATTACGTTTAGAGTTGAGCACGTTTCATGGATTTTGTATACATCATTAATTACGGAGGAGGTGGTCTGAATGGGTACAGTTGTCCACACCTCGGCTAACAAATGCCAACATCATCACCATCGCCGTTGCTGCCTCAGTGTGAATACGGACGAACAACCATAATTTATGGGGAATTAGTATTATCTTGATTGAGCAAAGGCGAAAATCTGTTAATAATGACATGTCAATAAAAGTGACATGCAGACCAAACGGTGGACATTACAAACGCTACGTCAGGTTATGATAATTTATACAGCTACAAGCTGATCATTTAAAAATCAATGTAATGTCAGAACGAATTATTTACATGATTAATTAAATTGTAACAAGAATAATTAATTCTATCGGGGTTGGGATAAATGATGATATGTGTGTGTCGCCTTGCAATAAATATTTTCAATTTATGAAAATATTCAGAACGCAATATTGTAGATAGACAGTGGGTTTGGGCAGATTGTTTTTATGGAATATTTTATAGAGAGAATCACATTGTTCATCAAAAGCTTCACAGAAGTGTCCGATTTAATGAAATACAATGTGGATTAGCCTTATAGATTTAGCACGCAAATTCGAAAGTACACAACAGTTTCCAGGCTGTCTTCAGACTTTCTATGTGGTTATGCAAAAAAACCAAAACAGAGAAAACAAAAATATATCATACCGACTTGTTTGGATATAAATATTATATAAATTTCTTATTCAATGAGTGGATGTTGTTATTATTACACTCCTTCGTTCGAACAATAATCAGTTAGGTATTTAGTTTCGCTAAAGGAACATTCAATTTATTTTATTTTATTTGATTTTTTTTTTTTTTTAATCTATTTTATTCATGAAATTATGTTAAATATTCGTGCAAAGAGCTTGCCCGCCCTCGGTTGTGCTAATTGGAATACAAAAAAAAAGAAAAAAAAAAAAAAACAAGTAAAAAAGCAGTAAGTTCGGTCAGGCCGAACTTTGAATACCCTCCACCATTTGGAACACAGTAGAAAATTTTCAAAAAAATTAAATCCAATAAAAATTCTTTTAAAATCTTTAAAATATCTAATATAGGAAGGTGCCGATATATGGGGGATATACGATATTGTGGACCTATAAAGACAAATCTATGTCTGCGTGTAAAGTACTCACAAGGAACTCCTTGTATGGATTTTCAGATAATTCCATTGGAAAAAGTGGCTAAAATCATCAAAATACCGAATATCGGGGGTACAGTTATATGAGGGCTATGCGATATTGTGGACCTATATAGATAATATGATATAAAGTACCCACAAGGAACTACTTGCAATGCTTTACGCGTGTAGACGAAATTAATAAGAATTGTTTTTGATAACAGCAACTAAATTTTAAACAACAGAGTGGCATGATTTCATGGAAAATAATTTTGTTAAATAGGCAAATTAATTTTAAAATTTAATTCTTACTCGAATATTGTAATGTAGTTTTTAAGACACTCTTTGATCAGCAGCCAACCAATAAAGTTGATTTTAATAAATAGAAAAATCGTGGTTTTAATAATAAAAGCGGCAGTAAGTTCAATTTCGATAATTGCAACTTACAGGATCAAAAGTAGTCCGCGATCCTTTTTGATAAAGTGACGCGTAATAAAAGACAGCGGTAAGTGCAATTTCGATAATTGCAACTTACAGGATAACATTAAATCGCGAGCCCTTTTTGACAAAGTGTCGCGTAAGGATCACGTTGATCCAAATTTTTTTTGATACCTTATCACGTAAGGATCTAACTTATATACTTTGTTGGGTCTAAAATGATTATTTCGATGAGTTACAAACGGAATGACGAACTTAATATACCCTCCATACCTTTTTTGGTGGAGGGTATAAAAAACAAATAATTGAAAATTTAGATTTTTGTACATGTTATTTCTCCAATTTCTGACTTTATATGTCAACAAAATTAGAATCAATCAATGGTAAGAAGTGTTCTTTCCATTTTCTTGTGATTTCGCCGCGAAGTAACCATGAGCCATGTAGGTCCACGCCTTCGTTTATCCCCCATATAACGGCATTTTAGCGACATTATTCACCGGAATTGTTTCAAATTTGGTATTTAAAGTTCGTAAACGATACTACAGCCTATGACAGACAATTGCCTGTGCAGGTCCACGCTATTCGGTATTTTAATGATTTTAGCAACATTATTCACCGGATTTTTATACCCTCCACCAAAAAAAGTATGGAGGGTATATTAAGTTCGTCATTCCGTTTGTAACTCATCGAAATAATCATTTTAGACCCAACAAAGTATATATATTCTTGATCAGCGTAAAATTCTAAGACGATTTAGCCCTGTCCGTCCGCCTGTCCGTCTGTTGTAATCACGCTACAGTCTAAACGAATTAAGATAGGAAGCAAAAATTTTGCACAGATCTCTCTTTTGTCTGCAGGCAGGTCAAGTTCGAAGATGGGCTATATCGGTCCACAATATCGCATAGCCCTCATATAACGGTACCCCCACAGTTTTCGGTATTTTGATGATTTTACCCACATTTTTCATCGGAATTGTCTGAAAATCCACACAAGGAGTTCCTTGTGGGTACTTTATACCTCGGCAGAGAATTATCTATATAGGTCCACGATATCGTATAGCGCCCATATAACGGTACCCCCGATATTTGGCATTTTGATGATGTTACCCACATTTTTCAATGGAATTGTCTGAAATTCCACAAAAGAAGTCTCTTGTGGGCATTTTACCCCTTCAAAAGAATTGTCTATATATGTCCACGATATCGTATATCCCCCATATAACTGTACCCCCCGATCTTCGGTATTTTGATGATGTTAGCCACACTTTTCAATGGAATTGTCTTAAAATCCACACAAGTAGTTCCTTGTGAGTACTTCACCCCCTGAGAGAGAATTGTCTATACAGGTCCACGATATCGTATAGCTCCCATATAACGATACCCCGCGATATTCGGTATTTTGATGATATTAGCCACATTTACCAATCGTATTGTCTGAAAATCCACACACGGAGTTCTTTGTGAGCACTTCACCTCTGAAACGGAATTGTCTATATAGGTTCACAATATCGTATATCCCCAAATATAAGGGTATTTGGTATTTTGATGATTTTAGCCACTTTTTCCAATGGAATTATCTGAAAATCCACACAAGGAGTTCCTTGTGAGTACTTTACACGCAGACATAGATTTGTCTTTATAGGTCCACAATATCGTATATCCCCCCATATCGGAACCTTCCTGTATTAGATATTTTAAAGATTTTAAAAGAACTTTTAATGGATTTTATTATTTTTTTTTTTGAAAATTTTCTAATTCGCTCCAAATGGTGGAGGGTATTCAAAGTTCGGCCCGGCCGAACTTACGGCTTTTTTACTTGTTTTTTTTTTTTTTTTCAAATTTGGTTTTTAAAGTTCGTAAAGAATATTACAGTTTAAAACAGAAAATTTTCAGCCCACGTCTTCGAATAGCCCCCATATAATGGCACATCCCGATATTCGGTATTTTGATGATTTTAGCGACATTATTCAAGGAATTGTTCCAAATTTGGTATTTGAAGTTCGTAATGGATGCTACAGCCTATGACAGAAAGTTGGCTATGCAGGTCCACGTCTTCGTATAGCCCCCTATATAACGATACCTCCCGATATTAGGAATTTTGATGATTTTAGAAAAAACTCTGTCAACATGGCCCGATCAAATTTTTGAATAACCGAAAGGTTTATAAAGGTTTATATATCACACATCAAATTATTTCCACTCCTTCTGGCACTTCCCCCACAAGGGTTCAAAACTTGAATATCCATGAAGCTCGAAATAAGCGAAATTGACATTCGATTCCATTCAGACTTGGAACATCCCAAAATTTCCATTAACACAACACAGTCCAAACCTAGCACGTCACAATATTTATATCATATTTATTTAGAACAGAAGACAAATTAAATAATCGAACATTGGCTGAGAGTATACATCTGTCGGCAAAACCGACCGTTTCTTTTTTATACCCTGCATGATGATCTGCATAGAATCACATTCTGAGTCGATTTATGCATGTCCGTCCGTCTGTCCGTCCGTCTGTCCGTCCGTCCGTCTGTCCGTCTGTCCATGTATTTTTGTAAACAAAGTACAGGTCACATTTATTGCCCGATCCAGATGAAATTTTGCAAAGATCATTTGTTTGGCCCAAATGAACGAACCCTATTGAAATTGGAAATAATAGTCAAAATTTAGATATAGCTCCCATATATATCTTCGTCCGATTTGCCTTGTATTGTGCACCAAACGTGTAATATCAGCCCGAATTGTATGGAATTTTGAATATTCACCCAAATTAAGTCTGAAAATACGTATACCAAATTTTATCGAAATCGGTTCAGATATAGCTATAGCTCCCATATATATTGTTCCTCCGATTTGTTATTTTTGTCCACCGCCGCCGTAATATGCACTCTGCAACAACAATATTTGGGGAAATATATCAAATGCAGCTCAGAAATACATTTGCTAAATTTTATCTAGATCGGTTCCGATTTGGATATAGCTCCCATATATATTTTTATCCGGTTTCCAATTAATTGTGCACCAAATGGGCAATACAAATCCGAATTTAAAAGATACAAATGCTTCGGCATATTTAGTTCTTTGAACTTTAAATTATAATCATAGCGTGTATGATTGAATTCTCCCATAAAAACTTTTAATTGTTATGCGCAGCTCTACTAAATTAGCAAAGTGGTGTAGGGAATCATAAAGTCGGCACCACCCGACATTAAGACTTTCTTTACTGGTCCTTTTTAATGATTTTCAAAATTTTGCCACTCATAAAAAAACTTTTTTCTAAATTTTTCCGATATTTATTTTATTTTAGTTTTGGGAAATCAAGTTGTTTCGCATCTATAAATCGAATATTGCAAAAAAAGCCATCAAATGTTTATCTTTTATCCAGCTGAATCTTATAAAATGTTAAAATCAGCAAGCTTTCATTGCTAAATTGTTATTCATAAATCTTAGATCAATTGATTCAATATGCCATTTTTTAAAACACAATGCACCATTTGGAAATTTTCTCATAGATTAACAACAACAACAACAGCAATATTAATTGATTGTTGTTTTATTTTTGGAAAATCCACACAATAAATAAATCAAACTCATTAAAAAAACATCAATGGAATGCTGCTGCCATGTATCCGCTGTTCGAAAGAAACAAAAAAAAAAAACAAAGGGAACATCATGCAGTGTGTGTGAAATAAAATTGATTTTTAATGTAAAACATTTAGCGTCGATAGATGCCTATCATATGTGGAATGACCGACCATATGTTAATGTTTTTATACGTTAGGATGCATTCAGTGTTGAGAGCGTCTGTTCTTGAATCTACTTGGATGGATTTCTAAAAAGAATGCATACTTTTGCAAACGGAATGACAAATTTAATAAACCTACAATTTAAAAAAAGTTATTTAGAATTATGGAATATTAATAAACAATTGTCAATGTAAAAATTATGTACACTTACATTATTTTGATCTTCCATACATTGTAGTTTTTAGGACACTTTATAAAGCATAGTTCGACACAGAGCGGCCGAAATTATAGTATTTTTAATAATAAATGCAACAACATCAAATTTAATCATTGTAGACAAAATGTGTCGTTGGCAAAAACATTGATTTGGGAATTACCCAGCATATACACCCTAATAACCTCACTGCAACACAAGGTCACATATATACAGGGTGAGATAAAAAAACTGCAATAAAGTCAAACGCCATAAATTTTATTTTTTTTTTCTAAATTTTATTGAATAAAAACTAAAAAATGTTGGAAATAGTATTATTTTTTGGAATAAGTTTAGATTTGTACGAATTGGTCAATTTTGGCACGAATTGAAGGCCATAATTCGTGCCAAAAACGGCCAATAAAATCGTCACATGCTGCCCGAACGTTGCTCTGCGGTATCTTAGCACATTCCCGGAGAAGCGCTTGCTTGAGGTGATCGACACTTTGGTATTCTTAGTGTCAACCTTGCTTTCCAAAATACTCCAGACACAATAGTCCCACGGATTGGTATCCGGAGATTTTGGTGATCACAAGTGACAAGTTCTAAGAGATACACAATTGGTAAAAAAAAACTTTAATACACCCTCCAGAATATTTTCGCCATAATATTCGGCATTTATTCTGATGCCACGGTCGATTAATACGAGCAGTGAGCGACCATCGGCTGTTACGCTGAGTCCTGTTGGAATGTCCAAGGTCTGCGGCCAAAATGTTTGCGTGTCCAAGGCTTTAATACACCCTCCAGAATATTTTCGCGATAATATTCGGCATTTATTCTGATGCCACGGTCGATTAAAGCGAGCGGATAGCGAACATCGGCTGATACGCTGAGTCCTGTTGGAATGTCCGAGGTCTGCGGCCAAAATGTTTGCGTGCCCAAGGCTTTAATACACCCTCCAGAATATTTTCGCGATAATATTCGGCATTTATTCTGATACCATGGTCGATTAATATGAGCAGAGGGCGACTATCGGCTGTTATGGCGGCCCACACCATTACCATGGCCGGCGAACACAACCGGTGCACTTTTTTAGCTGACCTCTTTCCAAATAAACACTTTCCAAGTAAACAAATTCGGCAGTTCACCACTTTCGGCGAAGCAACTCTGTAGCTCTTTTGAGTCTATTATCTTTCGCTTGCGGTATAAGTTCTTGCACTTTTTGGAATTTCAATGACTTTACCCCGAGCTAATTTTTCAATATTTGCCAAATGTTCAACTCACAAGCCATTTTCCGGCCTCTGCGACGCGGGTTTCGATCAAGTCGCTTCTTTTCTTTTCGAATCATTTCTACTGATGTTCCATCACCATCCACTTCCTTGACGCCGAGCTACGCTACCAGTATCACGGTAACGAGCGATGGTTTGAGACACAAAAGATTTAATCACATTTAAATTCTGGAGTGCTCTAACTATAGCCACATGTGGTTTTCTAGCCAAATATAAAGAAATCACACTATCACGCTTGAATTCCATCACGAATAACTTTGTCTCTGGAAAATTCTCACCAAACTTGTGAACAAACACTTGTAAACAATATGAGCTGTCACTAGATAAATTTTAACAGCTGTCGGACTAGTGGCTTAGAAATAACAGCAGTCTGAATTTGGTTGCAGTTTTTTCATCTCACCCTGTACATATACATATTGATGCACTTGCATTAAGTTTCATATTTACGATTTGAGCTAAAACAAAACAATGAATTGTCATAAAAACATTTATCATTTATAAAAATAACAAAAGCTAAAGCAACAGCAGTACCACAACAACAACATCACGAAGAACCACAACAACAACATTTCCAATAACAATAAATACCACATGTTTACATAACAGAGTACATGTGTTATTTGCATGCTTCAACTTATATACATACATATGTATATGCGCCTGCCTGCCTGCCACCATATTGGCATGTTTATACGGACGTTCCCTTTACAGATCCGTATAGTGCAATCAATATTCACGCAGACCACATTGTATTGTAAACACGCGACATAAACTTCGTGGTACAATAAACATAAGAGTTTGTACACATACATATGCACATAAATATGTGAAATGTTTGTGTGAATAAATGTAAATCTATAGAATTGTATATCCATATTTATATGTCGTACTCTTGCATTGTTTTTATCCTTTGTCGCGTAATATTTCGCACTCGTGGAAAATATATAATTTATCAATACATTTACCGAAATGGTGATCTTCAAACTGAAAGAAACCAATTCATATAATTTAAATAAATTCGTTTTTAGCACAGTGAGGTCAAGAAATGATTATTAATCGTATTTATTAAGATGTAGGGTAAGTGCGCCTAAGTTCGGCATATCCCAGTAGTCGGCAGTTTTAAAATTTAAACTTAAATAACTGAGAATAGAATTGACCAAATAATGAAATAATTGCAAAAAAAAAAAAAAAAAAACGTCAACAGTGTTCTCTGCTCTCTTTCTGCAAAAAATAATGAGCTCCGATCATTTATTACGAGAGAATAACGGGTTTCGTCAGTGAGTATCTTCCAACGCGTGCGATAGTGCTTGTTTGTAAAGAAAAAATTAGTGATGGCGTCAACTTAATAATCGATTTCAGTAAATTAAATTTAATACTTTTGGAATCAGAAATATTTTATAATAGTAAATAACAGTCTAAAGATCATTTTATAACTTAAAAACATACATAATCAAGCATTTTCCTCTTATATTATTTAATGCCGACATTAGGAACAGAAAAAAGAGATTTGCTAATAGTCGGCAGGGGGTGCCGATTACTAGAAAAATATCATTTTTGACCTATTTCACCAAAACTTGAGAAAAGTATTAAAAAATAATCCAATAATCCAAAACCATACTATTCTTGATTTTCTACCTATATTTGGTTTAGAATCATAATTAAATAAAACACTATTTAAAAACGAAATTTGTTAATTAAACTGTAAATTAGTAATATAGCATTGTTTTATACTATATGAAATAAAAAAAATATACAAAATAATAATTTTTTACTGAAATAGCATATGCCGACTACTGGCAAATAGACCTGCCGAGCATTGGAAAATGGTGCCGACTACTGGCAAAAAACTAATATTTTAGTAAAATTGCAAATTTTGCCAATTTAATAACAACAAATTCAATTGTTGTTTATTATTTCGAAAACTAAACAAAATTTGGAATCTGAACAACTTTATTTTTCTGCAATTGAAAGATTTTCACTCAGAATGTTGGAAGATTGAAACATTGAAAATTCTAAAAGTGCCGACTACTGGTACACTTACCCTATGTGGTTTTCTCCAAATTGTTCATTTAGTTTGTAACTTATCATAATTAATTTTTGGCATCCCCTCAATGCATGTATGCTATTGAAAAGCACAGTGTTCTTTGCAAATTAAACTATATCCGTCCGTCTGTCTGTTTATTTATGTTTGGAATTGGAATTATGTTATTGGAATTTACCGCTGCCTTAAAAACAAAATAATGAACATAAATAAATTATTGGTATTAAATATGGATCAAATAATTTTAAGTTTTACTATAGCTCTCATATAATGGCACAGCCCATTTTAAATTATTTTTAGGGTTTTAAACGGATATTTTCTTATGCTATACTGAAGTTCATAATATTCTGTCTTTAGACATTTGTTTGTAACACCCAAAAGGAAACCAAATAGACTCATAGACACACAGTCATAGTCGATATATGCATGTTTGTCTGTTGGCATTTTACTCCATGTAGTTTTGTAAGCATTTATGCGAATATGACAAATTGTTCAATATATTATTTGCTCGATCTCTGAACTAACCTTATGGAGAATATTGGTTAAGATGTGGATATAGTTTAGTACACATCATTACCCGATATGACCATCAGAAGTATTAATATATAGAATGTATTGATCAAATATAATAGATTTTGCACAAAAGGCCGAACTCAGCCCAACAGGAAGTATATGAACTTTGCGAAAATCTATTAAGATATAACTATAGCTCCCATATTAAAGATATAACATGCACTCTACATCAATGATATTTGGAAGTAGAAATTCAGATTAAGATTTAGCTGCTATATATCAGTTTTATTTGATTTCAAGTTCAGAATCCACCACCTAAAACCCATATATACAACTTTTTATAAAAACGATTATTATCTTTTGCGAGTCTTAAATTCAAAATTAAAAAAAAAAACGTGGTAAATGTGACTAGAATTATCAAAACATCAAATATCGGTGTGTATCGTTATATGTGAGCTATAGGAAAACATGGACCATTATAAAGGCCACACATAGAAACAAAAGGACACGAAATCTTGCATGAAGTTAGAATTTAAGACAGCGGTTAGAATGGACCACCACTTTTGTGTGAAAAAATACTAACATTACTTACAGGCGATATCCGAAATACACAAAAGGCGAATTTCTGGCTCTTTTATGCTGATTTCGTAGACGAATATAGCCAAATTGCTTTTGGAGATGATCGCAAAATATTTATGGGTTCAAATTAAACAAAAACAGAAAAAAAATCATGATAACACAATTGAAGCCAATCGACAGCCTGAGCAGATAGTTAAGCACAGTGACGAATTCTAGCATTTTGGATGACCATTGCATAAATATTGGAAAAATGTCCCTGGTCAAAATGCTAAGGGTAATATCTGGGCAGTGCTCCGTGACATAATTTCAAAAGCGAAATCTTCCAAAATGGATTTGGACATGAGAGGGCTTCTAACATATTGTAGTGTTGTAGGGTATCACATAGTCGGCCCCGCACGACTATATCCTTTGTGAGCTATAGGAAAACATGGACCTATACATGTAATTTCCGCCATTATGACCAACAAATACCAAATTATTTTCTAATCCTATACAGAATAAAGGATTTAAATACCACATTGAGAATGGTCAGAACACTGCTTTAATATAGAAACAATCATTACCTCCCTCTAAGCTGTAACAAAGTACCCTAAATTTAAGCTTTGATTGAAGATAATTGTCAAAATGAATAGTACTACATTTCCTGCTTTTCCAGAGCATTATTTAAATTATTTTGCCCATAATACGGAAATGGCCGACTTGAAAGCCAAAAATCAAATGTCCAGGGATCCAAAGTACCTATTTGCTGTGAATGAACTGCTTAACAACACTATGACTTTTTTTGGAAAGAATCGAAGACTGAAACTATTGTTGATGCTTTCCCTGCACCTGGTCCGTCAACATGTCAGGTTTACCTGCATTGGAGTGCGGCACTTAATTCCTCAATGCACTAATCATCTCCGAAATGGATATGTTGAGATCGGTAGTCAGAATAAGTCGAATGGTAGTCCGGTCGAACTTAACCGCGATCTGACTTCTCCCTTTTGTAAGGAGCATATGTCACCAATTTATTGGTCCTATCTGCTTCAAGCGGAAAAACAAGGTCTCCATCACTTGCAATGTGAGAACGGGGTCCAGATCCCAAATTTTTATATAACCTTTATGATGATGCAAAAACTAACAGTTTTGTTTGAATGCAGAAAAATTCCTAAATCCATTATTTCCTTTTGCAAAAGGTAAGTGGTATCTAAGAATAAATAATTCGCATTTATAAAATAATGATTAAATCAGGCTGTTACTTTGATCAATTTGTAATGAATCATTTCTCTAAAAACGTATTTTCATAAACAAAAAAAATTGAACTGATTAATGCCCATTTGAAATATATATATGCCTGCATGGATTCCTATCGATTCTATGCGTCTGAATTATGTACGTATGTCTGTGAAATATGCCTTTGCTCATAGCACCACTGATGTTAATACCCTTACTGTTGTTATTGTTGTTGCGTAGGTTGCGGACCACGAGGCTGATAGCCATATGCAAACACATTTCCATCAGAAAATAAACAAAACTCTTCTCGCAGTACAACAACAACACAAAATATGACAAACAAATTAATAAAATGCTTCAGTGGCGAAAAAAACCAAAGCTGTCAATGCAACGCTGCTCAATACACCAGCGAAATGTTCAACATATTCGGGGCATGCATGAAAACCACAATACAGTAAGCCTTTGTTGACTGATTGTGTGAGTATGGAGGCGGGTAGACGGACAACACACCAAATTCATTGACAGAAAAAAGAGTTGGTGTTCAGGTCTTGGTAAAAACACATTCATTTATGTATGCATACCATACATACATACACATATGCATTTTTATATGTAATGTTGTCATGAAAATCCCTACTAGATGGGCTTTGACATGGCTCACTTGAGACAAGTGGAAATGTAATAAATCTTAAAGTACAACAAGATTGTGCGACAGCTCTTTTTTGGGTCACACAATCGATTCTGTTCAAGGGGAAGGGCAAGTGCAATATCTTGTCACCGAAAAGACACAATCATTATAAATTCAAGTTTAGTTATCGTTGTGATCCACATACCTGTGACAACTATTCTTGCTGTTTATTATACAATCAGATACATAATATGTTCGCCAAGTGCAAGGACAATAACTCCTTACAAGGAAATTCTGACAAACTTCATTCTGCATTGCCATGAGGTTACTTATTACAAAATTGCTGACAAAGAAACTAATTTTAGATCTTACCTAATAATTAGAAGCAGTGGCGTTTCCGCCTTCAAAATCTAGGGTTTTAAGTTCAATACTCATATATACAGGGTGAGATGAAAAAACTGCAACCAACTTCAGACTGCTGTCATTTCTAAGCCACTCGTCCGACAACTGTTAAAATGATTCCAGTGACAGCTCATTATATTGTGTACAAGCGTACAAAAGCATTTTGGTAAGAATTTTCCAGAAAAAAGTTATTCGTTATGGAATTAAAGCGTGATCGTGTGCTTTCCTTATATTTGGCTGGAAAACCACAAACGGATAACCGCTAGAGCACTCCAGCATTTAAATGTGAATAAATCTTTTGTGCCTCGTACCATCGCTCTTTACCGTAATATTGGTAGCGTAGCCCGACGTCAAGGAATTGGACTGAAAAAAACAGCAACATCAGCAGAATTGGTTCGAAAAGTAAAGAAGCGACTTGTTCGAAACTCTCGTCGCAGAGGCCGAAAATGGCTCGTGAGCTGAACATATCACAATATTCCATTCAGTAAATATTGTAAAATTAGCTCGGGGTAAAGCCATTGTAATTCCAAAAAGTGCAAAAACTTACACCGCAACGGAAAGAAAATAGACTCAAAAGAGCTAAAGAGTTGCGTCGCTTTGCGGAAAGTGGTGAACTGCCGAATTTGGTTTTCTCCGATGAAAAAATATTTGTTTTCCAGCTGTTTGTAAACAAACAAAATGATCGTGTTTACTTGCCAAAGATGTCAGTTGAAAATGTGCAATTTCGGTTGGCCACCAGAACTCAAGCGCTGGCCATGTTGATGGTGTGGGCCGCCATAACAGCCGATGGTCGCTCTCCGCTCGTATTAAACGACCGTGGCATCAGAATAAATGCCGAAAATTATCGCGAAAATATTCTAGAGGGTGTAATTAAGCCTTGGGCACGAAAACATTTTGCCCGCAGACCTTGGACATTCCAACAGGACTCAGCACCATCGCACTCAGCACACGCCACTCAATAATGGTTACACAATGAGGTTCCTCGCTTCATTTACAGCACACAATGGCCACCAAAATCTCCGGATACCAATCCGGATTTTATTCAACAAAATTAAAAAATATATATATGGCGTTTGACTTTGTTGCAGGTTTTTTATCTCACCCTGTATATACCCACGATTTGGTTTAACCCCCACAAGAATGTGTCCCTCGATGTTAGCTTTTCCGTGGTCTTGGCCAAATTTTTCAATTGATTTGGCTCTTGGCATCAACTAAGGGGATAAAAAATATTATTTAAGTTTGACTATTCTGAAATAATTCTGCCCACGCAGCACGATCTTCTAAACATTGCAAATTCCAAATTACTGGTCATTTGAATGAAAAATGTTGCTATGTTTTTTATTATACTTACCAGTAAAGAAAGGACCAATGTCGGGCGGGCCGGCTTTATGATATTCTACACTTATTTGCATATTTAGTAGAGCTACCCATAAAATATAAACAAACTTGGAATAGGATAATGATATACATGGGATCCAAATCGAACGTCTCTATGAAATTTAGTAGAGGTATTTCTATGTTGGAACCAAATATCGTTGTTGTAGAAAGCATTTTGCAAGGGGTTTAAATACATAATTGGCTGAAACGATTTTCACCAAATTTGATACACTTTCATTCAGGCTTAAATCGTTTGTATGTGCCAAAATCCACTCAAATCGTGTTTCATTTGTTGCAAAATAAACTTGAAATCGAGCAAAGATGTATATGGAAGCCATATCGAAATCTGAAGCTATTTCGATAAAATGTGGAAATGTTTTTCTAAGCTGTATTTGAGATGTTTCCCTGAAAATCGTTATTAGTGAGTGCGTATTACGACTGTGAGAGAAAAAATAACAAATCGAATGAACAATATATATGGGAGGTACAGCTATAGCTGAATTAATTTCCAAATTTGTAGGGTATAAAGATTTAGCTGAGATTTTACATGGGGTTATTCCAATAGTTGATATATATTTGTTAATAGATGTGCTATATCATTTACATTTCTAAATGTTTCCAAATAGGTTCATGTTGTTTAAAAGAATTTAAAACGACCGCTATTTGAACATGTATTGACATTTTTGCCATGGGTATTTATTTTTATTTAGTCATTATTTATAATAAAGCGGTTGCCACTTATTTGAGCCAGATTTGTAAATTATATATAACTTAATGTTCGAGCCAGCAAGGCGAACCGGGCAAGCATATAATAATAAATTTGTTCAACAATGTAGTCGTAGTAGTAGTATTTTTGTATACCCTCCACCATACTATGGAGGATTCCGTTTTTAACTCCTCGAAATCCTCATGTCAGACCCAACAAAGTATATATATTCTTGATCAGCGTAAAATTCTAAGTCGATTTAGCCATTGTTAGCCATTGTTGCTATCACGCTATCTTTCGAACGAATCGTGTTTATTTTTCCAGGAGGCAGGTTAAGTTCGTAAATGGGTCATGTAGGTCCACGTTTTCATATAGCCCCATATAACGGTACCTCCCGATATTCGATATTGTGATGATTTTAGCGACATTATTCACCGGAATTGTTTCAACTTTGGTATTTCTTCGAAATGGATACTACTGCCTTTGACAGAAAATTGTCTGTGCAGGTTCACGTCTTCATTTAGCCCCATATTACGGTACATCACGATATTCGGTATTTTGATGATTTTAGCTACATCATTCACCGGAATTGTTTCAAATTACGTATTTAGAGATCGTAATGGCAACTACAATCTGTGACAGAAAATTTTCCAAACAGGTCCTGGTCTTCGTATAGGCCCCATATATCAGTACCTCCCTATATTCGGTATTTTGACGAATTTAGGTACAATACCCACCGAAATTGTTTGAGATATCGTATTTGACGTTAGTAATGGATGCTATAGCCTATGACAGAAAATGGTCTATGCTGGTCCAGGTCTTCGCACAGCTCCGATATAACGGCACCTCCCTATTTACGATATTTTGATGATTTTAGCTACATTATTTGAAGTTTACAATTTTGAATAAGGTAATGCCTTATGACAAACAATTCCTATGTAGGTCCACATCGTATAGACCCCAATATAACGGCTATATTTGGTATTTTTAAAATTTTAACAGAATTTTTTAAAGATTTTATTTTTTGAAAATTTCCAAATTCGTTCCAAATGGTGGAGGGTATTTAAAGTTCGCCCCGTCCGAACTTACTGCTTTTTAACTTGTTTTTTATGTATTTTAATGCTGTATGGGATTGAACTGACAATTTCTTGCAGTATATGGGATTGTGCAACTATTTTCTTTGAATCCAAAACGAATATTATGTATTGTGTCAATTTTGTTCTGAAGAAAAATAAAAAACTCTACATTCCTAAAAGTAATATCTTACTCCATGTATGGACCAGAACCTACTCATTTAATAATACATTATTATTATTTCACCAGAATTACCCACAAATTAAAATTTATTGTTTGTTTGATTTGTTTCAAATTGGAATATTATGGGCAACATAAATTCAAATTATTAGAAATAATGCTTCGATAAATGTTTTTCCCAGGAACACAATGTTTTCTATTTATTCGGCCAAAAACAATGTCCGAGCATTGTTTGTATGGAAAGTATTAAAAAAAGGCATCGACACACAATACTCCTATTTGTAGGAAAACCATATTACACACATGTTGAGTGAGTAGGTAAGTTATTGAATGAAACAATATTTATTATTATTTTATGATTCGATAATATGTTTTTCCTAAATTTCATGAATTTCTTATTTTCTCAAAATTTTAAATGTAGGGTCCAAACAATTTAGTTGCAAATGGACTGTTTCTTATTTTAATATTAAATGTTTTCAAATTGTATTTTTGTAGTTCTCTTAAAAAAATGAGCATTTCCATTAAATCGCGAATTCCAGCAAAATCACAAATATGCAAAAACATAATTTCTGATTTGATGCTGATATCAAAGATATCGTATATATAGAAAAATATATGCAATCTCATATACAGGGTTAATAAAAAAAAAACTGCAACAAAGGTAAAAGCCATAATTTTTTTAAATTTTTTGAATGAAAGCAAAAAATTTCGGAAATAATAAGAGTGCAATGGTGCTGAGTCCTGTTGGAATGTCCAAGATCTGTGGTCCAAATGTCTGCGTGCCCAAGGCTTTAATACACCCTCCAGAATATTTTCGCGATCATATTCGGCATTTATTCTGATGCCACGGTCGATTAATACGAGCGGAGAGCGATAATCGGCTGTTATGGCGGCCCACACCTTCACCATGGCCGGCGCTTGAGTCCTGGTGGCCAACCGAAGGTGTTCATTTTCAACTGACCTCTTTGGCAAGTAAACACGATCATTCTCTTTGTTTGCAAACTGCTGTACAACGAATGTTTTCTCATCGGAGAAAACCAAATTCGGCAGTTCACCACTTTCGGCCAAGCCAAACAACTCTTTAGCTCTTTTGAGTCCATTTTCTCTCTGTTGCAGTGTAAGTTCTTGCCCTTTGTGGAATTTCAATGCCTTTACACCGAGCTCATTTTCGTGCTATATGTGTCTGACATATTGGCTATCAGCATCACTGTAACGGCCAGAGGTGACCTGTAATGCATTTGTTACTTCGACGGGATTAAACCAATTTGCGGTTTAGTTCAAATTTTCGTATTTTTTACATTAAATGAATTGTCTGTTTTACTCACTAAATACTGTCCTATGGAAAAACAAAATGGTAGTCTGGAAATTTTTCTGTTGTTGGTCCAGATGTATGTTGCATCTCCAAAAACAATAGGCTTTCCTTCTGACTCTGAAAAGCAATAAATTCAGAGTCTGTTTATTTTGATTTACTAAACTACGAACACCTAGTTCAATATTGTCCATAATACAATTCATTATTTTAATGACCACAAATTCAAGCATTTTCCTGAAACAAAATCCAATTACCTACAACATGTTTTCAAATTTAATACCGAATTGATCATTAGGTGCAATAAACGAACCTGTCTATATCTATCTACATGGACTGCTTTAACCTAATGGAAATTCATTAATCAAAATGTTTTATATCCTTCCGATTTGTTATTTTTCCCCTTTTTTATTTCGCAAACGAATAAATAAACATGGAAACAAGTGACCTCAATGACAAGAATTAATCCAAAGTACATAGAAAAGAAATCCTAACCTAACCTAAGGCCAATAAAAATGTCCATCAATTGTCACAGGGTAAGGAGAATGGCTAGTAAATGGTAGAAATGAAATCTAGGCGAAAAAAAGAAACAAAACTACACACAAACAACAACAAAAAATTACATGACGAATCGGGCGTAGTGGGAAGTAAATCAAAAGGCAAAATAAAAACACCAGCAGTAAATTGCAGATAAATACTGAATGGCCAGGGCAAAAAATCAAGAAAAGAAAACAAATCCATATAAATGTAGAAGTAAACAACTAAAAGCACATAAAAATTAGTAATAAAATCAACGGGAAATCAGTAACAACATACACACACAAGCGAACATTTTGCCATGGGGCAGACAATATACCAGACCAATACTATTCAAAACAATCAGCCCATGATGGCTAATGTAGAATGCTTGGTAAAATAAGAATAACAACTTGCCCCAAAGCGTAAACGACAATATTCATTAGAGACACAAATCGTGGAATATTCAAAATAAACATGTTGACACAACATTTGTGGAGCCACAACATGTTCGCCATCACCTCATTACTTTCCAGTCAACATTTGTTGTTGTGGTGTTTCCAAGAATAACAAATGTTGCCTTCCCCATCATTTACAACATTCCAATAAGAAAATGTTTTTCCCATGGCTAATTTTCTACGAGTGGGGAGTAATGCCATTAGATTGTTGTGAGTGGCGTTGAGAAATTTTGGGAGTGAGAGAGAGAGAGAGCACATCCCCCACTAAACATGAATGAAGTGAGCTAAACAATCACAAAGCCAAATAATAAAACAGTCATTCTCTATCTGGCACAACATAGCGCAAAAATATGTCTTGTGCCATCTTTTCATGCCGCCTGGTTTGTTTGTCATTCGCTCGAGTGAATGAGGGGGATTTTGGGTTTTCTAGCCGGTCATAGATTAGTTGTAAATGTCACGGTTCCGGGACGAGAACGTGCAGCGGAAGTGTGAATGTTCAAACAGAAATAAAGAAAACGTTTTTCACAACAAAACGATGTGCAAAAAGACGTAAAAATCGTTACTAAAAATAGAAAATTTAAGTGCAAAGCCAAAAATGAAAAATACTAAAGTGAATAAGAAAACAAAAATGTGTTTAAAATTCAAAGAATTTTGATAAATGTTTCAAATGTGATGTCATTAGTTAAATTAACACAAAATTTAAAAAATCTGTTCCAGAGTTTTAATTTGTTTTGTTACGAATCAACATCAACAACTGGTTAAATAAATATCACTCTCAATATGAAGCTTATTTAATACTTAAAAGATACAAAAGGTAACGAACGAAAGGACTGTTCCTAAAGAAATATGTGTTAATATTGAAATGTAGGAAAATGCCGTTCTACAGTGATCGTGTAAACATAACAATATATGTTGTTGTTATTTGTATAGAAACTTTTGTTTAGCTGGACTTCAACGGGTTTTTCGCTATAAACCGTTCTCGACATCTTTAATTGGGAATTTTTTATACCGTCTACCATTAGCTTGGGACGAGAGCTTAGCCTTCCACTTTGGATGGTCATCGGATAATATTTAGTGGGTGAAATAGACATTAACATTTGTCTTTTACAAAAGTCAAATTTTTCATTAAACCGCGAATATTTCTAAATCCCGTTGAAATCACAAATAGTCGAAAATTTTAATAATGAAAATTTTAAGGTCATAAATGTTAGCTAGAATGCTTATATCTAAAAGATGTATGGGCCGAATTTGACAAATTTTTGGCATAACGGAATAAAGTCTAAAAATATCGATTATGTAGTATTTTTTGATATTTTTTCATATTTTTTTATCGCATGCGATTTTTTTAGTTTGACTTAAAATATTGTGATGTACATTTTGTAATATTTTTTCAGCAGATTGGAGTTATTATTTACAGATTGCAATTATCGTCCGACCCTCACAAAAATGTTTATAAGGTCCCTACTTTTACGCTCAGAAAGGCTAGGCCTGTTGCTTTTAAAGATGTCCACTATATATTTACAGGTTAATCTGGGCTAACAACTAAAAAGGTTCCTGAAACACAAACAGAAACACGAACAAAAGAGCAAGAAATAGAGGTAGAAAAGACCACTACTCCTATGCGAAAAAATACGAACATTTCCATTCTACCGAAACGCTGAAAATAACTTACAGGCGAACTTCAAAATACACAATAGGCGAATTTTTAAATTTCATGCGAATCGGGCCATAATTGTGAACAGACGGAAATGTTTTGCGAAATTTGACCTGACATTAAAAAAATGTGTATAGGGGTTCAATTTATTAACAAGTAAGCAAATGCTATGGCCATGCGGGACCGACCATGTGATACCCTACAACACCATAATATGTTGTAAGGCCCCTTATGTCCAAATCCACTTTGGAAGATTTCGTTTTTGAAATGATGTCAAAGAATCCAACACTTGGTTTTTTGACCCCTTGCATTTCCATTTCCGTCTTTTCGTAATATATTCAAAACAATTTCACACTTCAATTTTGGTCCATTTTACAGCTAAATGTAATCCAGTGGTCATCCCAAATTCAAAAAAAAAAATTAGTGTTGATTGGGTTTTAATTGAGACCCGATTGCAAAATCAGGAAAATTTTAATTTTTTGATCCATTTGTACCCCAAAATATACATCTTCAAAACAATAGGTTTTAATTCTGATTCTAAGCCTACACCCATGCACAATTTCGTGAGGATTGGAGATTATTGCGACATGCACCCTCAAAACGTAGAGTTGCGGGACGTAAACACTTAGAAAATTTACAATTAAAAGTTGTAAGTCAAATTGAAAAACCAGTAAAGAAAGTCCTAAAGTCGGGCGGGCCGATTTTATGATATCCTACACCACTTTGCTAATTTAGTTGAGCTCCACTTAAGAATTAAAAGTTTTTATGGGAGAATTCAATCATACACGCTATGATTATAATTATAATTATAATTTAAAATTCAAAGGACTAAATATGCCGAAGCATTTGTATCTTTTAAATTCGGATTTGTGTTGCCCATTTGGTTCGAAATTAATTTGAAATCGGATAAAAATATATATGGGATCTATATCCAAATCTGAACCGATTTCGATAAAATTTGGCAAAGATATTTCTGAGCTGTATTTGATATATTTCCCCGAATATCGTTGTTACGGAGTGCATATTACGGCTGTGGGTAACAAATACAATAAATCGGATGAACAACATATATGGGAGCTATAACTATATCTGAACCGATCTTCACCAAATTTGGCATACTACCTTCTAGACTAAATTCGGTCGTATGTGTCAAATTCCATCCCATTTGGACAAATATTAGACGTTTGGTGCACAATAAATGGTAAATCGGACGAAATTATATATGGGAGCTATATCCAAATCTGAGCTGCATTTGATATATTTCCCCAAATATTGTTGTTATTGTTGTAACAAATCGGATGAACAATATATATGGGAGCTATAGCTATATCTGAACCGATTTCGATAAAATTTGGCATACTTATTTTCAGGCCTAATTTGGTTGTATGTGCCACAATATTCGGGCTGATATTACACGTTTGGTGCACAATAAAAGGCAAATCGGACGAAGATATATATGGGAGCTATATCTAATTTTTTACCGATTATCTCCAATTTCAATAGGGTTCGTCCTTGGGCCAAACAAATGTTGTTTGCAAAATTTCATCTCAATCGGATAATAAATGCGACATGCATTTTGTTCACAAAAATACATGGACAGACGGACTGACATGCATAAAGCAACTCAGAAAGTGATTCTATGCAGATCATCAAAAGGAACTATGGGTCTATCTCGTTTCCTTTTGCCTGTTACAAACAAATGCACAAAGACATAATACCCTGACCACCTTGTGG
Source organism: Musca domestica (assembly GCF_030504385.1). Taxonomy (NCBI): domain Eukaryota; kingdom Metazoa; phylum Arthropoda; class Insecta; order Diptera; family Muscidae; genus Musca; species Musca domestica. The sequence continues at coordinate 7,375,901 of NW_026712344.1, read as the reverse complement.
TGTAGGGTATAAATAGCATTTTATAAAAAATGACAAAAATTGAAAACAAAATGAGTCAAAAGATATTCACTTTTTATTTTTAGCGATTTTCTTAGATTGTATCCTTTTGTGGCAAATTGTGGGAATTGTGAAAATCGGTCCAGGGGTCCCTGACTTATAAGCAGAATAAATAAGATATATTCTTTTAAATATATATTTTACCTATTTCGCTATCTATTCGATTTATTGGCTTTCAGCATCAGAAGTGACCTTTTAAAGTATTTGTGATTTGGCTGGGATTACAAATATTGGCGATTTAGTAGAAATTCTTCTATTTTCTTACATAAAAGCTAGGATCTATTTTACCCGATATATTGTCCGATAGCTGCCCAGTCCTAAACTCTAACTCCATGTAAATTTCCGCGTCGATTGGTTCATAATTGTGGCCAACTGCAAAATCAGGAAAATTTTCTGTTTATTGTCCATTTCAATCATCTCCAAAAACAATAGGGTTCTATTCTGACCCTAACCCCACCTCCGTTTTAAATTTCTTGAAGATCGGCTCATACTTGCGGCTTTAACTTGATTACAAATTAACATGGACGGACGGACACACATAGCTAGATCGACTTAGCTCGACGAGAAGTTCCCTAAGTGGGAAACCAATATTTCGAGTTGTTACATAATTTTTGGTCCAATCAAACTTATAATACCCCCAACACATAGTGCTGTAGGGTATAAGAATCCAATAGAATCCAATGAATGCACTATGTATTAAAGGTCCTCACTGGACCAATACATTTGTTGCATTACGCCAAACGAAATCCTTTTGACAAGAATGAAGATTCCCCTGAGAAACATCCCCATATCTACCACATAATGAAAGCCAACGTAAAATGCTCTATTCGCTTTTTCAAAAAGAATAGATATTGCACATTCAACAACTTTTTCCTGGCATATTGAATATTTTGTTTTCATTTAATGCTTGAAATAATGTCACATGGTTCTGTTATCTTGGATTTTGACCGAAACCGCCATGCAAATCTTCATGGCATTTGCTCTATAGTTACGCCTTATGTCGTATTAATGGATATTCAAAACAATATTTTAAAATCTGTATGTTGTCCGAAAATAGAAACAATGTAAAGGTCTACAGTAGGCCTTTCATGTATTTCTGATTTCAATAATTTCGTAATTTTTCACACAAAATTGTGGTCCATTTCTCCAGCCAAGTCATATCCGATGACCATAAAAAATGCACGTATATATATATATATATATATATATATATATATATATATATATATATATATATATATATATATATATATTATATATATATATATATATATATATATATATATGCATATATATATATATATATATATATATATATATATATGCATATATATATATATATATATATATATATATATATATATATATATATCATTTTATACTAACAAAATATTGTAATTTTATGCGAAAACCAAATTTTAACTTTTTTGGAGGAGGTATCAGATGTAGTGGGGAGAAAATTCCATATGCACATCAGTATTTGAATTCATTTCTTGAATTGAATTTTGGTTATTTACAAAATTTGTCGGTAAGATGGCGTCGAAATCAAATAAGTGTTCAAAGTTTCCGCTTTTTGTCGGTAACAAAAGATGAGTCAGAGAATCCCACTACATATCTCTTCTTGAGGGAAATATTTATAAATAACAGGTATAAATTTAATAGCTGTCTTATTGCGAAAGTTATGAGTTATGATCCTTTTTTGGGGAGTTGCCATAAGGGGTAGGCCGATATTTATAATCTTCACACCATATCTTGCGTTATATACTCCATCTTCACACCTGTTCTTATGTTGATAGAAACATTGATATGTGCCAAGTTTGAAAATAATCGGATGATCATATTGCGTTTTATGAGCTTAGCGGCTATGCAAAATTGTGATCCTTTCATGGGGGAGGTACTAGAAGGAGTTGACATATATTTATCATCCTTACACCAAATCTTGTGTTAGTAGAAATATTGTGATGTGTGACATTTGAAGTAAGTTGCATGCGTTTTTAGGTGTTTTGTTAAAAAAATGCTGATCCCTCTGTGGTGGAGGTTCCAGAAAGAGTGGACGCATATCTACCATCTTTACACCTGATTCTATGCTAGTAGAAATACTATTATGTGTGAAATTTGAATTCAAAATTTTTACTTCTTTGTCGGGGAGGTTTTAATTAAAATATTGGTATTTGTGAAATTTGAAGAGAATCGGATGCTTTTTCGCATTTATAAGAGCTCTAAACATTTAAAATTTTGACCCTTCTTGTGCGAGGTACATGTGCGCCGATATTTCATATTTGCAAAGTTTTTATTTTCTCTGGAAATGTTAAGCATTTGTGGCGGATGTACCAAATAAACCGATATTGTCCATCTCCGAACTCGATCTTAGTTTAACTATAATATTATGGTGTACCAAGTTTGGACCAAATCGGATACTCCCTTCTAGCGTTATCTTGCACACCAGCCAGACAGACGGGCGACTCCAAATGTCCTAAACGGATTTGGAGTAAAGAGAAAATAGGGTCTAAAACCGTTATTTCGATTAGGCACGTTTTGACCGTATCAACGGTCAAAGTTATGGCGTTGCCTGATGGGTCCGTCGAATATGGGCAACCCTGTATACCCTCTATTGCCGTATGACTATAAAAATTATGTTGTCGGACAAATAAATCGTTGTTCTTTATTACAAGTTTAAAATGTTTAATTTGAATATTAACTGTTCGATAAGCAAAAGATCAGACCATCTTCCTTTTAACTTTTTTTATTGAAGATGCTATTGTGAAAATGTGAGAGTGACTACAAGTTAAATTTGCAAATAGCCGTTCAAATCTCTAAAAAAAGTCATTTATTTTAAAAGAAGTTATAATGAACATTATCCTTCACTCTTCCTGAAGTACGGGATAAAAAAAAAACTGGAATACAAAGAAATTATATAAGAACGGGTCGTATTGTCGTAGGGTAAAAAAATTCCAAATATTAACGAATGGAACTGCAGCCAAACATTTAATAATTAATGTTAAATTTTAATCTACTTCGGAATTTAATATTGATTTCAGAAATATATTTAATTTATATTTAATATAAAAACAATCTTACACTTACAAGTGCTGATGTTCACTTACATATGTTAAATTTTAAAAATACCTATTTTCTGTTTTGCAGGTTTTTCAACCACAAAATCGTTCAACTTTCTGCACTCAATTAGTGTCAAGAAGTCATTCATCACATCACACACAAGAGACAATTATTTTATTATGCAACTTGAAGGACAGCTTGTGAAATTACCAGACATTAAGTGTATGTTTGTGCATGTGTGTGTGTTGAGTGCTAAAAATAACCAAAAGTTCGAATAGAACGAAAGAAATACAGATAAGTGAAACGTGTGTTTTTCATAGTATAAACCTCCAAAGAGAAAAATAAAGAAGCATTAAATAAAATGCAAGCGAAAATAATAAATAAACTTAGTCTAACATCAAGGGAGGAGAGAACGCAAATAGCATCAAGTGTGGCAGAAGCCGCCAACGAATTATCATTATTGGATTGGGACAACAACAACAATAATAATAACGAACAACAAAACGAAGAACATCAACAGATAAAGTGCAACACGTTGTTAGAGTTTAACACTATCAAAACGACAAGCAACAACAACAACAATAATAAGAAGATCTGCAACGACCCACAGGACGACACTGATGACAAAGACAACATCAGCAATTACACAGACTATTCATGTAACACTAGCCCCAGTGGGTGTATGTCAGACTCCAGCTGTTTAAAATCCGCCTGTTCCGTTTGTTCCATTTCAACAGCATGTTGTCATTCAAATCATTGTCTAATGTCGCCGTCATCTATGTCCGCAGCCTCGCCGTCATCCGCCATCACCTCCTCCTCCTCTTCCATGTCACCGTCCTCTGCACTGTTATTGTCGTCCACTAAGGACAACTCTAATTATATGCACTGTGCGAATAATAGGAGTACTTGCAACATGTACACCACATCAGCGACGACTACCATGAGGATGATGAAGACAACTAAAACAGCAAAATCATTGGCAAACAGCTGCAGTAGCAACAATAACGATTATAATGTCGCCAACAGAGACTGTAATAGTATCAGGCCAACGAGGCAACAATTTAGCCATAATAATAATAACAACAAGAGCAACAACAAAATCAAAACATGCAACAGTTTTCCATGGACTATCATCAGCAACAAGAACACCAACAACATCACCAGTTTAAATGGTCTCATCAAGTTTGCCATTATTTTCATATTCTTGGCAATATGTGGTAAGTGTTAATTACTTTTATAATGGAATTTGTTTAAAACTTGAACTAATGAAGAATATTGAAGTTGTTGAAATTTTGTTTGTTTCATGTTGACAAGGAATATTATGGACGTAGTTTTCTCTCGGCGTATGAGGCAAACAAGTATACACAATTTGGTAAAAAAAACGAGAAGCTATATTAACGTTTCTGTATTAAAATCTTAAACATATCTCAATTCCTTAGAAGTACGTATCATATTCTTGCCCTCAGCAAAAACTCTATCATCATCGTGGAGAACCATATGATACCATTGTTTAGAATGAATAAGTAAACCAGTAACGAAAGGCTTAAAGTCGGGCGGGCCGACTTTATGACACCCTACACCACTTTACTAATTTAGTAGAGCTCCGCATAACAATTGAAAGTTTTTATGGGAGAATTCAATCATACACACTATGATTATAATTATAATTTAAAGTTCAAGGGACTAAATATGCCAAAGCATTTGTATCTTTTAAATTCGGACTTGTATTGCCCATTTGGTGCTCAATTAATTTGAAATCGGATAAAGATATATATAGGAGCTATATCCAAATCGGAACCGATCTCGATAAAATTTAGCAAATATATTTCTGAGCTGTATTTGATATACCTTCCTGAATATCGTTGTTACGGAGTGTATATTATAGCTGTGGGTAATATCTATATCTGAACCGATCTTCACCAAATTTGACATACTAGCTTCTAGACTCAATTCGATCAGTGCCAAATTCCATCTCATTTGGACAAATATTAGACGTTTGGTGCACAATAAAATGTAAATCGGACGAAGTTATATATGGGCTGAGCTGTATTTGATATATTACCCTGAATATCGTTATTACGGAGTTTATATAACGGCTGTGGGTAAGCTATATCTGAACCGATCTTCACCAAATTTGACATACTAGCTTCTAGACTCAATTCGGTCAGTGCCAAATTCCATCTCATTTGGACATTAGACGTTGGTGCACAATAAAATGTAAATCGGACGAAGTTATATATGGGAGCTATATCCAAATCTGAACCGATCTCGATAAAATTTATTTCTGAGCTGTATGTGATAGATTTCCCCAAATATTGTTGTTACAGAGTGCATATTACGGCTGCGGATGACAAAAATAACAAATCGGATGAACAATATATATGGGAGCTATAGCTATATCTGAACCGATTTCTAAAATTCCATACTATTTGGGCTGATATTACACGTTTGATGCACAATAAAAGGCAAATGGGACGAAGATATATATATGGGAGCTGTATCTAAATTTTGACCGATTATCTCCAATTTCAATAGGGTTCGTCCTTGGGCCAAACAAATGTTGTTTGGAAAATTTCATTTCTAAATCGGATAATAAATGCGAACTGTACTTTGTTTACAAAAATACGTGGACAGACGGACGGTCAAAGTAAAAGCGGACTATATGAGAGTAATGTTTCTATTGTATAACTTTCAAAAACATTTTTATACTCTTAGTTATATGGCTACAGAAGGTATATATCATTTGATACGTTCAAAACATGCCTCATTGAAATAACGGTTTTAGACGATCCGTCCGTCCGTCTCTCTGGCTCGTGCGCATGATAACTCTCGAAGGGAGTATCCGGCTTGATACAAATTCGGTACATCGTAATATTTTTCTCAAACTTAGATCGAGTTCCGAGATAGGCAATATCGGTCCACTACTTCTGGTACCTCCCCCACAAAAGGTGGAAATTTTCATAAAATATATTTTCTGTACAGAAGAGGGACGATTATCCGATTTTGCTTCAACTTAGCAAATTCTAATATTTGCGTCAGGTGCGAAAATGGACAATATCGGTCCACTCCATCAAGTACCTCCCCCACAAAGGCTCAAAATTTTGAATAATTACAACTTTTATAAAATGTGATGTAAGAGTCCGATTATCTTTAAAGTTCACACTCTCCAATATTTTTATAAACCCAAGATCTGGTCTTAAAATGGAATATATCGGCCCACTCCTTCTAGTACCTCCCCCACAAAAGATCGAAATTTTAAATATCCATTCAGCTCATAAAACGCGAAATTAACATCCGATTCAACTTGGACTTGGCACGTCTGAGTATTCCTATCAACACAGGATCTGTTATAAAGAAGAAAGAGATCAGCCCATTCCTTCTGGTACCTCCCCCACATAGGGTTCAATATTTTGAGTAATAAACATTGTTTTTTAACACAAGATCTATTGTGAAGTTGATATATATCTGCGAACCCCTTCTAGTACCTCAACCACAAAGTGTCACAATTTTAAATAATTTTATCTGTTATAACTTGCGAAATATTTCTCTCAACGAGAAGCCCGAATATTAAATTTATCGAAATTTATGATTTCGCCTAAAATTGAATATAAATATTAGATTTTCTTGTAAGTTTGCTCAATATTTTTTTTTTTTTTGTATTGGACGAAGTATAAAAATGGAATATTTCGGTAAAGTATATCTGGTACCATCACGTACATTTTAATAGTCGATATAATCAATACCTGGCACGACGCAATATTTATATATATTAATCATAACACAATTCGAAATATATTTAAATAATCGAACATAGACATCTGACAGCAAATCCGATTGATACTTAATTTTCATTTACCTCCGGTTTCAAGTTTTTTGTGTACTTAATATGCAGAAAATGGAGTTTTGGAAAAATTTACATAAAAATTGTTATAAAAAAGTGTTATAAAAAATAACTATCTCGCATGGAGATGGGGTTAAAGACAGAATAAAGGCCTATTGCTTTTTGGAGATGGTCGCAAAATATTTATAGAAATAGACCAAAAACATGGGGTTAGAGTCTATGGCTGAGGAGGATTCTATCAATTTGAATGGTTATCGAATAATATATTTTGTGGGTGAAATACAGCTTTTATTAAAAAAAATGGAAATTTTCTTAAAAACGCAAATATTTCAGCGAAAGCACAAATAAAAGAAAAAAAAACAATTACATTGATGCTGATATCCCATATACCACATATGTAGAAACATATATAAAATCATATATTTCAAGGAAGGAGATGTTAGTTAGACCGCCTATAACTCAATAATGGCTGGACGAAGAATACTCAACAATTCAGAGAGAATAAAAAATAAACAAATAAAATATCGCCTAAAAGTATGCTATTAAAATGTTTTTTTTTGTTATGGCATGATATTTTTTCAGTTTAACTTACAATATTGAATTGTATATTTTGTGATTTTTTTCACCTTGCAACACTATGTGTTGGGGTATTACATATAAGTCGCAATTATCGTCTGATCTTCATGAAATTTTACATGGGGAAGGGTTATGATCAGAACAAAAGAAAATTTTTATTAGAAAATATTCGAAAAATGTTAAGGTTTTAAAAATGACCAAAAACTCAAACATTGTCTATGTTTCGCATGGGATTAAAGTTAGAGATAGCGCTGAAGCCCAGCGCGTGAAAAATCAGAATCAGACAGCCAAATATCGGAGATAAAGGAAATCATATGGCAGCATCTGCATTTTCAAATATTGTTGTGAATACCAATTAATACGACAAGGACGTAAATATAGATCAAATGCTACGACGATTTGGGATTTAGGGATATTATGTTTTAAGAAAATATTAGTTCCAGATATGTGATGATTATTTGAAAAGAGGAGAAATACGTTTCAACTATTGCATTTATGACATAGTAGATGTGGGGATGTTTCTTAGGGGAATCTTCATTTTAGTTAAAGGGAGTTCGGATCTGCTGAGACTTGTGGTGTTGTAGGGTATAAAATGGTCGGCCCCGCCCGACTTTAGCCTTTGCTTACTTGTTTTTAGGTGATGTTGGTTAGGAAATTCTGGGTTTAGGTGATGGGTTTATTACGGGAATAATAAGAAAAACCAAAATTTGTTTTCTTTTATTCGCATGTTTTTAAATTTCGTACACCAAACATACAATAAATTTTTATTGCATCTCTTAGATTTTGTGGTGCACGGATTAATGGAATAAGTTCAACGTATACCTCGCAAGTTCTTGAATCATAAAAAAATCGCATTGCATCTCTCTATGGCCTCAATGTTGTTTAACATTTTTTTAAAAGCTAGCCTTGTTTAACTTTTTCCTTTCTCTAAACTATTTCGCACATACAAAGAAATCTCCCTTTCCCGACGAGCTACATTTTTCAAAGAAACGATCAGATTCTAAATCTTGCCAAGCGTTTAAAATTTAAGTGAAGATAAATTGGTCAATCTTTGTTGAAAAAGGCAAATAAGGATATAACCATCAAAGGAAACAGAGAGAGAACAAAAAAAAGGTGAATAAACAAACTGCACTAGATGTTGGTATTGACAGCAAAAAAATGCAAAAACAAAATAACAAAAAACAAGAAACGTCAAAACAACTTCAATCAAAGATAAACTGTAATAAGAACTGAGGGAGTGCTCCCAAACAAAGTATCCTGTAACATGAAGACCGTAAACACTCCACCAAACCACTTGAACAACAGCAACAACAAAATTATTCAATGTCCAGTCAAACTGAACGGAATGTTCAATTGCATCAACAAAAAAGTGGAAAGTTCAACGAAAGAGAAAACTTCCACAACACAGGGTAAAATATTCTAAACGATGGAAATGTTGGCTGAATCAACAGAAGAGGGTATGAAAATAACAACATTTGATAGGTCGACAACGATTCTCCACGAAAAAGGAAGGAAGGGAGGATATTTTAAAACCTATTTCACTATGACCGGGGTTTTTTTTAGTTTAAACATAACCCAATGCCGATTGAGGCAAAGTTTCCACCGAAATTGGTAACATGCCTTAACATTCCGCTGTGTAATGAAAATGTTTCAATTTAAAGACTTTAAAATCTGAGAGTTTGGGTATTTTAATTTTTGAATATTTTATACAATCGTACTTCATCACACTAGATATAATGTCGATAGAAATATTGGGATGTTTGAAATAAAAAACTGACACTTTCATATTTTATAAGGGCGGTTTTTATAATGATGGAAATGTAGTGGTGTTAACTCATATGCATTTCCTCTTAGATATGGCGAAAGTGTGCCACACCGAAATAACGGATTTACACACTTGAAGGAAATGCGTTTCGAAACATTTAAAGTGGATACATCCGTTTGTCTGTGCATGCGATAACTCTCAAAGGGAGTACCTGATTTTGTCCAGAGTTGGAAAAACGTTATTATTATACAAAATTTAGATCGAATTCAGGGATAAGCAATATCGGTCCATTCCTTGTACAAATCTCATTTTGATGAGATTTATGCTAGTTGCAAATACGGACAATATGTGTTCATTTATTCTTGTGCATCACCTACATGAGTTCAAATTTTTGAATAATAATACTCTGTTTATGTAGGAAATAGAATGTAGGTGATAGAATGCAAAAATAAGTCCACTCTTTCCCGTAATTCAACATCCCCCCCAACAAAAGTATATAAAGTTGGGAAAATATATTTCATATAAATCGAATCGAGAATCCGAACTTTGCCCATGGTAATATTTATATATGACATAGGTCAAGAGCAAATTTTTGAATAACGCTAACTCGCAAATATTAGGCTCGCGGGAAGATATTATGAGTCGGTGCACTTCTCCTTGTAACTATCCGACAAAGGGTCAACATTTGAATTGTTTCAAAAATACCACCACATGGCCGTGTACAGATAATATCAGTCAATCCCTTCTTGTACCTCCCCCGCAAAAGGTCAACATTTTCACTGGAAATATCGAAATCGACAAGGGAGGATCATTCAATTTTGTGCAAACTTTGCAAATTCCAATATTTTAATCAGTCTAGCTCAGGTGCGAAAATGAGCCCACTACAACAGGGAAAGTTCATAAAATATGAAATAAGCATCCGATTCCTTTTAAACATGGGATATCCCAATATTAGTATCAACACAACATTCGATGTGTGTGGTATCTCCCTCACAAAATTTTTGAATGATTATATCACTAATAAAATGTTAAATATACATTCGATATGTTTCAATTTCCACAGTTCCGTATTTTTTAATAGCAAAAGATCTGTACAAAAATGGAATATATCGACCCACTCTCTCTCTGGTACCTCCTCTACAATGGGTCAACATTTTTTGAAAAATAAAACAAAGTCAATTAAAATGCTTATACATTCAAACTAAAGGTAATATTGTGTGGCTATCCAAAGGTTTGAAGATTCCTTATTTTCGGATTTCAGGAGGTTGGGCCTATGTACATGTTAATTTAAAAACAAGTAAGCAAAGGCTACAGTCGAGCGGGGCCGACCGTTGAATACCCTACAACACTATAATAAACGATACAGTTTATATAGGCGAGATACTCGAAAGAATTCCACAAGATATTGTGACAAATAATAAAAGAAAACCATCATGTTTCGTTCTCTAATTTTCGAGTAATAGCAACTTTAACTAATTTGCTCATTTCCAATTTATTGGTAGATGTTGCACGTAATTGGTCTTCCTAGATCTGGAACCAATATTTCCCAAAGACCTATAATCTCTCAGAAGTGGCAAAAGATTAACATTTATTATTGGTTTTTGACTGATACGCATCTATATGAGATACAGACATTTGATTATATTCTTCTACGAAATCAGTGTTAACGAAATAGTCAGAAGTGCGTCTTTCCTGTATTTGTGAATTCTCCAAAAAGTCTCTGGAATGGACATTTTCGAATGAATATTTTTGGATGGCCATCCGAAACTGCTTGGCTTTTGCAATGTCCGGTAACCCCCATTCAAATGAGCGTGAGGATAATTACGACCTGCCGACATTTTTTCACTTTTTAGTCCATTTCAACCCCTAAATATATGGCGATCATCTCCAAAAAGAGTAGGCTTCTATTCTGACCCTCATCTTATCCCCATGCAAAATTTCGTAAGGATCGGGCCATAAATGCAATCTGTATATGATATCCTAACTACTTAGTTTTGTTAGCTATAGAAATATTACCAAATGTTTATTGAAAATGAAAATATGCCAAAAATATGACAAAATTGAAAAAATATGAGAAAATGTCACAAAACCTATATTTTCATCTTTAGAGAGATACTGGTATGCGATTTTTTAGACGTTTTTTCTTTCCTGCCAAGAGTCCATTCTGAATTAATGAAAACTGACGAAATCAGTTCAGCCGTTTTCGACATATAAGACATCTTTCAAGCATATCTTCTTTGATAGACATATATATCGCACATATTTTGCTATATATCCGATTTGTTGGATGTTAACATCAATGTAAAGGTCAGAAGTAACCTTGTGATGGCTTTGTAATATTCACGGTTTAATGAAAAATTTTGAATTTTTCAACACAAAAGATATGGTCTATTTTACTCGCTAAATATAATCCGATGACCACCCAAATTGGTAGGCTTCTTCCCCGCCCTAAACTCTAGCTACATGCGAAATTCCGCGTCGATTGGTCTATAATTGCGACCTGTATAGCTACTGCAAAATCCGACATTTTTTCAGTATTTGGTCCATTTCAACCCCAAAACATTTGGCGATCATCTCCAAAAGCAATAGGGTTCTATTCTGGTCCAAGTCCCACCTACATTATTAATTTCGTGAGGATCGGGCCATAATTGCGACCTATAGAGTGATTACAAATTAACATGGACAGACGGACAGACGGACGGACGGACGTACATAGCTAGATCGACTCAACTCAGCGAGATTGGAAGATCCATATATACTTTTCTATGTGGGAAATCAATATTTCGAAGTGTTACATAATTTTTGGCCCAATCAAACTTATAATACCCCCAACACAAAGTGTTGTAGGGTATAAATATAAATATACATTTGGAAATTTTACAAAATATAATAACTATCAGTTTTTATCTTATGGTCCTCTAAATATTGTGGCAAATACCACACAACTATTTCTAAAAACAGAAACAATGAAGATGATTAATAATGAAATTTAATATCTTCTTCATCTCTTCTTTGTAATGCTGAGAAATACAAGGTCAAATATTTACTTGGCAACAAAAATAGGCCCAACAATTAACCGATGTGTGGAGATTAGTCAATCATCGATTGGTTAAAAACAAAAAACATCAAATCAGTTTTCCAAAAGGCTAGCTTGTCTTTAGTGTATATTATTTAGTCGATTATTGACATATCATCATTATTACTTTATAGAAATATAAATTATAATCAATTCAAGAGCATTAACAATGACCAAATATCAATATATCATCATAAAGAGCTAATGTGACATTGATAACCTTTCAAAACACATTGACTATTATTAGATAAATTAATTTGGCTAATGAAGAACTTTTCATCGCCTACGCTTCTTTGTTTTGCTCCGTCTTTGTTTCACTCCGTCTTTGTTTCACACAAAAGAAATGAGAATTGTATGAAATTATTAGTAGATATTGATCGGATTAATACAATTCTTTGGAATGAAACTATTGAAGAAGTTGTTGCCACAATTCAAGATAACAGCATACAAATGTAACTATTCAATTTTGAATGAATGCCGATACAAGTAGTTGTAAGATTTCATGAACCAATGTTTCAATTTATTTGGCTGTTGCAGATAAATTGACTAAAATTTTGAATGGAAAATTAAAATAAGGAGAAAAACTGTTGTGAATCATATAAACTAAAATATTAAACTAACCCATACAACAGTTGCAGAAGATTTATTCTGCTAAAAATTAAGGTTTTTTAGTTTTTTTCCATAAAATCTATTATATTAAAGTACCCGATTTAGTCAAAATTGGCTCTAGTTAATATTTATATCATGTTTAAGGCGGAAGCAAACTTGGAACATTTCAACCTGAAGCTTCTTGTATATCGGCCCAAAAAAAAAAAAAAAAAAAACAAGTTAGGAAAGGCTCTAGTCGTGCGGTGCCGACCATGTGATACCCTACAACATCCATTTTGGAAGACTCCGCTTTTTAAATTATGTCATAGCGCATTGGCCAGATATTACCCTTAGCTTTTGATCCAAGGGCATTTGCCCAATATTTGTGTAATACCTCATGTTATTAGTTGTTTTGGTCCATTTTACAGCTAAGTATAATCCAATGTTTCCTTGTCCTTAACCCTTTTCTCAGGCAAAATTCCGTGTCGATTGGTTACAATTGTGTGATCAAGAAAATTTTTCTGCTTTTTGCTATCATCTCCAAATACAAGAGGTCCCACGGTATTGCCAAATTTAGACTAATCTTCTCTACGATATTTGGCTGCATTCGTCAACAAAATCAGCATAAAAACGCCAGAAGTTCGCCTTTTGTGTATTTTGGATTTCGCCTGTAAGTTATTTTCAATGTTTCGGTAGAATGGAAATGTTGGTATTTTTCACACAAAATTAGTGGTTCATTCAACCAGCTGTGCTCTAACTAACTCTAACTTCATGCGAGATTTCGTGTCCTTTGGTTTCTATTTGTGACCTTTATAACGGCTGCAAAATCAGAAACATTTTTAGTTGTTGGTCCATTTTAATCCAATAGGCCCAGCCCTTCTGAGCCTAACCCTATCCTTATGACAATTTTCGTGAGTATCGGACGATAATTGCAATATGTATATAATAACACCAACCTGTGTTGTAAGGTGAAAAAATATTACAAAATATACACTTCAATATTATAAGTCAAATTACAAAAAATAGCATGCAATAAAAAAATTAAAAAATAAAAAAATGCCACAAAATACTAGAAAATCTACATTAACATCATTATTGGCATATTTTTATGCGATTTTTTTAGATTTTATACTTTTATGCCAAGAGGGAATTCTGAATTGACAAAATTTATCGGAATCGGTTCAGCCATTCTTGAGATATAAGCATTCTGGCTAACATGACATTCCTTTGTATATATACAAAGTATATATATATATCGCTATATATATCCGATATATTTACTATCGGCATCTACGTTACTGTCAGAATTGACCTGTTCGTCTATTTGTGATTTCGCCGGGATTCAAAATAGTCGCGGAAAATGGAAAATTTCAATTTTATTTAACAGAAATGTTATGGTCTATTTCACCCACTAAATATTACCCGATGATCATAAAAATTGGAAGGATTCTGCCCAGCTTTAAGCTCTAACCCCATGCTTACTTCCGCTTCGGTTGATGTATAATTGCTACCTGTAGAGCAATTGCAAAATCAGTACATTTTTCAGTTTTTGGTCCGTTTCAACCCTTAAATATTATGTGATCATATCCAAAAACAATAGGTTCTATTCTGACCCTATCCCCGCCTCCATTCTAAATTTCGTGAGATTTGGGCCATAATTGCGAACCGTAGAGTGATTACAAATGAACATGGACAGACCGACAGACGGACATACATAGCTATATCGACTCAACTCGGCGACATATGTGGGAAATCAATATTTCGAGGTGTTACATAATTTTTGTCCCAGTCAAACTTATAATACCCCCAACACATAGTGTTGTAGGGTATAAAATTTTATACACTAGTAACTCTGCAAAAAACGCAATATTGGAGCCAGAATTTCTTCAATTAAACAATATCAACTCTCGCATAGAGATTGGACCTCTCCCACTAAGAGTCAACAAATATTAATAACCATAGTTAAGTAAAATGCGAAAATATTTTTCCATCCAACTCTATTTTTTAAAAATACTTCATTTTTGGTAATATGTTTTATATATCTTTCTGAATCGTGAACTTTAAAAAACTAAAAACCTGTTTATTTAATTGCTTGGGGACATTTTTTATGAATTTTTCTCGACAAGAATTGTATATTTCAATAGATTTTCTAGCAAAACATGTAAATACACCGGAACAAAAATTACGATTTTTTTGGAAAATCAGAAGATCCTCAGCAGATACCGGACCAATTTCCATGACCAATGAATTGAAGGATAGCTTTATATAAGTACGTAATTTGAGTGAATCACTTTATCTTTTAAAAAATATTTGTTAAAAGTCGTTTTAAATAATAAAAAAAAAATAACAGTAAGGAAAAGCCAAAAGTCGGGCGGGCCGCCTGTATGATGCCCTAAACCACTATGCATATTTAGTAGAGCTATCGTAAGACAAAAGTTTTAATAACTTTTTATTAAATTTCATAAATTTGTAGTTTTATTAAAACAATGCTTTTTTGCCAGTAGTCGGCACCAATTGCCAATTGTCGGTATGGCATGTTCCAACAGTCGGCATACCAATTTTTTTGTAAGAATAATAATAATAAATTAATTCGTTAAAATATAATATTTTTGTTTAATTAAACTTATTCGACGACTTTATTGTACTTTTCTTAAGAATATGGGTTGTTGAGGACCTTCACAGACAAAAATATAATTTTTATTAGAATAATTCATCTTTTCGTAGCAAAATTGTGCACAAAGATAGCTGACTATATATTTGAAGTAAACAAAATGCATTTAGTTATAATAGTTTCATTTATTTGGGCTTAAAAATAAAAAGTGCCGACTACTGGAACATGCCGAACTTAAGCACACTTACCCTATAGATCTATCTTCATTCTCCCTTTTACAAACAAATGCACAAAGACATAATACTTCTAGGCCAAGACTAGAGGATTTTTAAGAATATTTTAAAAAATCACCGAAACTTTCTGGCGAACTGTCTTTCATTTGGTCTGCAAGGGTAAAACTCGTGGATTTAATAAAATTAACCACCTGCCCCAAAAAAAAAAAAAAAAAATACGGGGTTTCCTGGTCACGATATATATGGACTTTTGTATGAAAGATTATATAATATTAAATATTTCTATCAACACAAGAACTATTCTGAAGATTATATATATATATCGGACCACTCCTTCTAGTACCTACCTCACAAAAGCAGATAAAATTTCATTAAATGTGATATAAGCCTCCGATTTTCTTCAAATTTCACATACACCAGTATTTTTACTAATGAATAATAGAAATCGGCCCACCCTTTGTGGTGCCTCCCTCACAAAGGGTTATAATTTTTAATAATTATATTTTTCATAACTTGCGAAAAAGACAAAGATTCTAAAGGATCTAAATATTCCTCTCAACCAGAGATCTGGTGTAAGGATGGAATATATCGGCAACCCCTTGTGATTCGTTACCTACAAAAGGTTAAAAATTTTATAACAATTATTCGCATAATGTTGGAAATAAATGTTTGACTTTCTTCAAATTTTTATTATTATCAGTCGAAGTGAAATGCATTGATCCACTTCACGAATATTTCAAAATTTTCAAAAAATGGTCACATATCTTATTTAAAGTGAAGAGAGTAGTCGATATAGTCCAAATCTGGCACGTAGTTATATTAATATTTAATTTAGGTCAGATGCGAAATAAAAAATATTGGTCCATTCTTTCGGTACAATGCTAATTAAGGGTTATTTTCTATTTTAACAGACCGACATTGGTGGAGAGTATACATCTGTCGTCAAAACCGACTGATACTTTCAAACTTGGTTTTGTTTTTATTTGTTTTATTATACCCTACAACACTATGTGTTGGGGGTATTATAAGTTTGATTGGGCCAAAATTTATGTAACACCTCGAAATATTGGTTTCCCACATAGGAAAGTATATATGGATCTTCCTATCTCGCCGAGCTGAGTCGATCTAGCTATGTATGTCCGTCCGTCTGTCCGTCTGTCCATGTTAATTTGTAATCACTCTACAGGTCGCAATTATGGCTCGATCTTTATGAAATTTAGAATGGAGGTGGGGATAGGGTCAGAATATAACCCTATTTTTTTTGGAGATGATCGCATAATATTTAAGGTTGAAATGGACCAAAAACTGAAAAAAATCCTGATTTTGCAGTTTCTCTACAGGTCACAATTATAGACCAATCAAAGCGGAAGTTAGCATGGGGCTAGAGCTTAGGGCTGGGCAGAAGCCTTCAAATTTTAAGGGTCATCGGGCAATATTTAGTGGGTGAAATAGGCCAACATTTGTGTGAAATAAAAGTCAAATTTTCCATTAAACCGCGTATATTTTTAATCCCGGCGAAATCACAAATAGACGAACAGGTCAATTCTGACCATTACATAGATGCCGATAGTAAATATATCTGATATATATAGCGAAATATATAAAATGTGTATATACAAAAGAAGGGGATGTCAGTTAGAATGCTTATATCTCAAGAATAGCTGGACCGATTTTGACAAATTTTGTCAAATTGGAATGCCCTCTTGACATAAAAGAATAAAATCCAAAAAAATCGCATGAAAAGGTATCAATAATGATGTCAATATAGATTTTGTAGTATTTTGTGACATTTTTTTTAGTTTTTCATATTTTTTATCGCATGCGATTTTTTCAATTTGACTTATAATATTTTCTAATATTTTTGCACCTTACAACACAGTTGGGGATATTATATAAGTATTGCAAATATCGTCCGATCCTCACGAAAATTTTCACAAGGGCTCAGAAGTGCTGGGTCTATTGTTTTCAAAGACGTCCGCAATATATTAGGGGTTGAAATGGACCAACAACTAAAAATCTTCCTGATTTTGCAGCCGTTATAAAGGTCACAAATAGAAACCAAAGGACTCGAAATCTCGCATAAAGTTAGAGTTTAGAACAGCGGGTACAATAGACCTCCAATTTTGTGTGAAAAAATACCAGCATTACTTACAGGCGATATCCGAAATACACAAAAGGCGAACTTCTGGCTTTTTTATGCTGATTTCTTTGACGAATATAGCCGAATATCGTAGACAAGCAAATCATATCGATGAGTCTAAATTTGGAAGTACGGAGGGGCTTCTTGCTTTTGAAGATGATTGCAAAATATTTAGGGGTTCAAATTAACCAAAAACAGAAATGTTTTTCCGATCACACAAGTGAAGCCAATCGACACGCCTGTGAAGGGAGTTAAGGACAGGGAAGAATTCTCGCATTTTGGATGACCATTGGATTATATTTAGCTGTAAAATGGACTACAACAACTAGCAGCCCGACGGAGTGCATAAATGTTGGGCAAATGTCCCTAGTCAAAATCTTAATTTCAAAAGCGAAATCTTTCAATATAGATTTGGACATAAGGGGCTTCTAACATATTGTGGTGTGGTAGGGTATAACATAGTAGGCCCCGCACGACTATAGCCTTTGCTTTCTTGTTTTTTATTAAAAGTGATAAGTTTATGAAACACTGGACCGATTTGCACGAGACCTAAGTTGACAGAAATCTTAAGATGATATCTTCATGGCAGAGAAATATAGAACTTCATACGTTCGAATTTATTAATGCTATTGAGAATAACAACAATTTTGAATCACTGCTCCCAGTTTCAACTTGTTTTTAATTTCATGTTTTTAATATTTAAATAGAAATGTTTTTTTTTCTATTATTATTTAAAGGATCCCAGTCTAATCAAAAAAAAAAACACGGAATCCATCCCAAGTGCATGCATATACATACATATATTTGCTTTTAGATTAACTTTTTCCATTAATGCTAGTAAAATACATTGACCATTAACTTCCTAGGGGATTTGCACATAGCTGGGAAAGGAAAACAAAAACAAAATCTACATTCCACTCTTATGTTTCGAATATCCACAAATGTATGTGTGTGCATATGTATTATATATTGAATAGAAATCCATCCGGAATTATGGAAAAATAAATTTCATTTCATGATTTTTTTTTTGTTTTATATTTTCTTTAGATTCTTTTTATTTTTTTCCACTTCCTTTTTATTTGTACCCTTGTGTTTCCTTTATTGTCCTTTGGACCTTTAAAATGCCACACATGAATGTAGTCATATGCAACGGTCTTACTTTGCCCAACTCCAAGTTTGTATGTGTTTGTGTGTTGGTGTCTTTAATTTTCATAATTTTTACATATTTTACAATATCTACTCCCTTCTAACTAAGTTGTTGGAGGGGTTTTTTGAGATTGTTTCCGTGTTGAGCGAGTTCCTGTGTTTGGCCAAGCAATTCACTTAAATGTACTTTCGGTAAGTGCCACAACAAGCCACACAATTTTTGTTCACCATATTCCATTGCAATTGTTGCAGATTGCCAAATAAGAGGTTGCTTGTTAATGATTGGAAATATAAAACATATTTCATTTTATTACGGGAGGATATTTTTTATGAGAGGATATCAATTCTATATTTAATTTACTATTTTTTTATTTTCTACACACAGTCTTCAAGGTTTTCACTTTAAGTTGCATAATTTACCATAATTATCATAACACCCTCATGTAATATAGTTAAGGTTTGTCGCTTTTTTTGGCAATTCGAGTTGTGTTCAAAGCATTGTCGCTGTTATGCAAATGTATCTAATTATGCAAATGGGAAAAACTTACTTCTGTCTTTGGTTTATTTTCTACAAACGCATTCAGCATGTTTTTGCAAGCTTTTTTCTCTCTTTCCAAACATTGTTGTTTTTATTTTCATCTTTTTGCAAGTTGCAAGGACATTTTTTTTATTATACGAATTGCTTTTTTCCTTCTTTGTTGTGATTCTTTTTTTTTTGGTAAAGGAAGTTGGTATTGGCACTGCAGGCCACATAAAGGAATGCCATGATTCGACCAAAGAAAAAAAATCATAGTAAAATTGTTTTCACGTTACTGTAGATATTTTCAATAATGTAAAATTTTCCCCATTTTCGGAGGTTTTGTCCTGGTTCATGCCCTTGTTTCCATGCTCAAAATATTTGTTGGTAGTAACCACTGATAATGTAACCACAAAAAAGGATAGCATTCAAAAGCGAAATTAAAATACATTTTTATTTAAAATGTTTCTGTTATCGATTTTAATATTTGCGGTTCGGTTTGAGCACGTTTTATGTTTTTACGTTTAAATGTAATTGGGGATTATTGTAGTTGATATAACGATATTATGTTTTGTGGAGGAGGGTCTGCAGAGTCCGAGTCAGTGGACGTTGATTGATTTTTCTGAAGTTAGAGTATGAATTGGAATTGGTCGTAAACTGCATAAATGCAATATTTCATAAATTATCGAGCTATGCCAGATCCCATAAATACCATCAATTATTGCTATATGGTATTTTATCCAAATCCAATATTTTTTATACCTTCCACCATAGTAGGGAGGGTATATTATGTTTGTCATTCCGTTTGTAACACCTCGAAATATACATTTTAGAAATATACATAAAATTCTATGTCGATTTAGCGATGTGTGTCCGTCTGTGGGTATCACTCTAGCTTCCGAACGAAATGAAGTTGGCTGACAAAATTTTACTAATATGAATATTATACCTGCAGGAAAGGGTTGAAAAGGGGGCATGTAGGTTCACTTTTTGGTATAGCCCCCATATAACGGTACCTTCCTATTTGCGGTGTTTGGTGATTTAAGCGACTTTATTCTCCAGAAATGTTTCAAATTTTGGTATTTGAAGTTCGCAATGGATACTACAGCCTAAGACAGAAAATTGTCTGTGCAGGTCTATATCTTCGTATAGCCCCCATAGAACGGTACCTGCCGATATTCGGTATTTTGATGATTTTAGCGACATTATTTAACGGAATTGTTTGAAATTTGACATTTGAAATTCGTAATGGATACTACAGCCTAAGACTGAAAATTATCTGTGCAGGTCCACGTCTTCGTATAGCCCCATATAACGGTACCCCCCGAAATTCGGTATTTTGATGATTTTAGCGACATTAACAACCGGAAGTGTTTCAAATTTGGTCTTTGAAGATTGTAATGGATACTACAGCCTAAAACAGGTCCACGTCTTCGTATAGCCCACATATAACGGTATCTCCCGATATTCGGTATTTTGATGATTTTAGCGATATTATTCACCAGAATTGTTTCAAATTTGGTATTCTAAGTTCGTAATGGATACTACAGCTTATGATAGAATGTTAACTCCATATATTCGTTGTTTCGATGATTTTAGCTTTCATTTAAATTTCATTTAAATATTATAATGGCTTATGACAAAACTTGCCTATGTATGACCACGCCGTCGTATAGACCCTAATATAACGACTACATTCGGTATTATTAAGATTTTAACGGCATTGATTTTATTATTTTTTTTTTCTTTTGAAAATTTCCAAAATTTTCAAGATACGACAATTGTTGTAATTTGACATTTCGAGTTCTCAGCAGCTAGTTGCAGTCTAGTTCGATTTTCGATGCTTTGAATTTCTCGCTTTTAATTTTTAAATCAGGTGTAAATTAACATTTCAGATTCACAGTGTCTAGTACTATTCCTCACAAAAATATTCAATGTAGGTCCACTTTTTGGTACGGCGCTTATTTCCAAATATGATATGATATGATAAGCTGATTTTATTTATTTATTACTAGCTGGCCCGGTCCGCGTTGCCGGCCCGTAGTTTTTGTCTATTATGCATATTTGTCAAAGCATAATTATTCACAGATATGACTGATATAAGAGTTCACGTACTGGTCGATTAAAAGTGTTTTAAAATACCTGCACCCATATTAAGGCTGTGGGCTTCAAATGCGTGGATGTGCTATACAAATCTATTAAAAGTATATATCAATCTTATCCCCATGTAAGGGATCAAATTAATTTTTAGTATGGTAAAAATCGTAGCAAAATTTTCAAGTCAAATGAGCAGTAATTTGGAATTTACTGTATTTTGTACACCTCATAATTGAGGGCTGAATGATTTAAGAATAGCCAAATTTAATTGCTTTTTTAAACCCATTAGCACCTTAGGCTGTGCATTAGAGTCCTCATAGGTCCCCCTAACAATGTCGGTCTGTTTGCACGCCAAAAGGTGGACTTGAGGGGGTACAATTACATGGAGAAAATTCTAAAATTGGTTTTTGTGTAAGATTTTCACCTTTGAAATATGGTAAAATCAGGAGGTACCTTATATGGGCACTACTCCGAAACATCAAATTACATTAAACAATTGCTTCTACTCCTTATAACCCAAGATGACAAATAGAGGCCAAATCAAAAATGTAGCAGAACAACATAGTATGTCAAACTAAAAAAAAATTTTCGCGTGATTTAAATGAGTAAAATAGTTTTATCCACCTCTTAAATTAGGGCAGAATGATTTCAGAATAGTCAAATATAATTACTATTTTACACCCATTACCGTAATATGGGAATTAATTTTATTTTATTTGCCATTAAAACTGTAAATTGGAGACCCCATAAAGTCCATATTTTTCATCATAGTATAATTCAATGAAATGATTCAACAAATAATCGGTCCCGTGCTACTTTCTTATATTTGTAATGTGTTCACGTTTCCACAATTTATTTCATATAGATGTACATCCCAAATCTACGATCCCAACCAATATTCACTTGGGGGTTACAAATTCAATAGAATACAAATTTTCTTTTCCGACCACACATTAGATGTGAAAGTGGACTTGGGGATACACCAATGTGGGGACTTTACATGAATAAATTTATATGTGGCAATTATCTGTACGATGGTTCTTTACCCCAGGGTAGCATAAATACAATTTTTAGCCAAATCAATTGATGAATGTGGTCAAGACCAATATGGGCCCTACTCTGAAAATTTCACATTTTAGAGAACCTCTCTACCCCCTTAGAAACAAAGATGCCAAATAAGGGCCAAAAAAAATGAAAAGAGTGGCCAAGACCAAAAATAGCTTAAATCATACGATGGTTATATAAATATGAAATCGGGTTGTACCCTTATCCGTGAGTTATGATCGAAATCATGACCTGCTAAAGCGATTTAAGGTATCTTGAATGTTTGGGAAGAATTTCTGGAAGGATAGAAATCCTTTTCTTACAAAAGTCCCATTCGCTCTACTATTTTGCCCCCTTTATTTTTGGTTTTTTACTGATTGTACTCCCAAAGAATTTTGCAGTTTAAGCTCACATTGGACGGATTATTGTCACATGAAAGAAGTAGGCTCACGCTTTGAAATAAGCCCCATTAGGCTTTTTCAGCCATTTTTGCTTGTTTAAATGTGTTTGCATCTTCCAGCTGAACCACGATGTAGACCCTGGAGTTGAAAGGTAGATGTCAGTTAACATCCTATTTCGCACTTATTTCATTGTTTTGGTGAAAAATTGTATATAGTAAAAAGTTATTCTTTAGTTTGTTCACAAAAAATCCACTGAATTCAATATGATAATACAAATTGAAGAAAATTGACAAAAAAGAATAACAAATTGAAAAAATCTTTAATTTGTTCGCTGATTTTTTACAGCAAATGTTTAGAGATCCTTACAAAGTTTGTCAATAGAATGTACTATTATTTTAAAATTCGATTCCATTGAAATTTTTTTTTCGATTTTTTCACGATTTGAGAATGTTTGCAATGAGATCTCTTATTCATGATTTTTAGTGATTTTGAAAAGGTAATCATCTTTTAACTTTGGTGTGACAGCGTTAAATTATTTCGATATCATCTGTTCCGTTTAGCCACCACATAATTTGGTACTACACTTCCATGTAACCTGCCATCGATTTCAGTACTTAAGAAATCAAGTCAATTAAATAAATTGGTATTAATATTCGAATTCAAAAATAAAATATAAAAAACACTACAAATGTACATTAGAAAAAGTAAGTCGAAATGGAAAAAAATCATGCAAAATAAAACATTACTATTGTACATTTGAAAAGTCAAAATGAAAATGTTAATATATCACATTTTTACGCGATTTTTTTTCGATATTATCCTTTTCGGAGAGGAGACAATTCCGAATTTGTGTGAATCATTAAAATCAGTTCAGCGGTTCTTAAGTTATAAGCGTAGTAACTAACACAACTTACATTTATATATATAGATTATTATTTTTTTTTTTTTTTTTTTGAAAATTGCCAAAATTTTCAAGATACGACAATTGTTGTAATTTGACATTCCGGGTTCTCAGCAGCTAGTTGCAGTCTACTACCACCTGATTTTCGATGTTTTGAATGTCTCGCTTTAAATTTTTAAATTAGCTGTAAGTTTCACATTCACAGTGTCTAGTACTATTCCTCACAAAAATATTCAATGTAAGTCTACTGCGCTTATTTCCAAATATATCTGCTTAAAAATGGGTTCTTCAATTTCTCTCAAAAAATGTTCATTAAAATTACACAGTGCGACAAAATTCAATTCAAAAGTTTAGGTTTTGAAATATTACATCGGTGTTTTTGAATGTTCACATGCAAAATTAACCAAATAGAGGAGGGGTGTACCCCTTTTTCAGCCCTTTGCCAAATATCGATAGGTACCGTTATATGGGGACTATACCAAAACGTAGACCGATATATCTCATTTTCAATACCAACCATCCTAGACAATACAATGCAAATTGTTCTGCTAAATTTTGACGCTCTACGATAAATAATGATAGTTGTATCGTGATTTCAACAGACAGACGGACAGACAGGCAGGCAGAGAGACGGCTATCGTTAAATCGACTTAGAATTTTATTCTGATTTTGAATTTATATGTTTTATGGAGTCTATGGCGACCAAGGTGGAGGGTATAAAAATTATTCTATTTTTTAATAATCATTTTCTGAATTCATTTATTTATTACATTTTTAAAATCATCATTTATCTATTTCTGACCACAAATTTCTGACAATAACCGCACACACATATAAATTATTTCATATTTTTAATTAACAACCCATCAGTGTACATCTCTGCAAAATCATACAAATGATGACCATGGTCATATTTTAATGAAATGAAAAATTCCAATTCCGAGAAAATCTATCAACAGCCATAAATCCATTGCTAAACCTGTACGTTATTGTGGATAACATTTTCACATTATTATTAGCTAAATAATTGATATTGGCTATGCTCCTTTCACCAGTCATATGAGAAAAAAAACACATACACACATTTATTCAACACCCTACCTTTGCATATTAATAATTTCTATTACGATGCGCTGCTAACATGGGAATCACCCAACCTTCGACTACGATTGTGCTTTGTTTGCCAAGGCTAAACGCCTTAAAACGCATGGACCCAAGCGTAAACATTTCTCATTTGTGGTAAATAAATATAAACGGGCTAACCACTTGAGCTCATTAACGAGACGATCAAATAACAAATACACCAACAACAGCAACAACAAAGACAAAATTGCCTGACGATAAAGGACGATGCTAGAATGGAGTAAAAGGAATTTATATACATATGGGGAATATGATATGGGTACGGCGAGAAAAATTAATATTATTTTGTTTTTATGTGTTAACATTTCGGTAGTTTGTGTGGGAATCCTGCAAATTGGAAATGGGTATGAATTAAACAGTGGTTAAGGTAGATTATTTGTAAAGATGTGAGAATTTTCTCCTTCATTTGTGAACACAAAGAGTATTAATTTTAAAAAAATTAATAAAAGGTATATAAGCAGGCAACGAAGAAGAAACACAAGAACTCATAATAGATCTACTCAGCTCGGCGAGATGGGAAGCGAGATGGGAAGGAATATAGGACTAACATTCGAGGTGTTAGATAATTTTGGCCCAATCGAACACACAGTTTCTGAGTCTCAATTTTTTGCCAAATTGGGTCTTATGAGAATCCTTCTTTAGATGCTCTACATATTATCTGTAGAGAAAGATCTAATTTAGATCTGCCATTCATGGCCTATTTGTCAGCACCAATTGCTGCAATCTCACAAATAGTACATCTTTGAAAGCAATTCACTCTTAAGATAGACGAGGAATCGTTGATCCCCGCTTTCTTAAAGAGGCGTGACGGTGTTAGCCATAATCCTGACTGCCTCTACATTTGACTGCAAGACGGATTTTATTCTTGGCATATCGCCATTTAAACTCTGAGTTAATAATTCCTTTTGGATCAAGTTCTTCAGTATGTGACCTCACATAAGCTTCCCATTTTGTGCAGTCCAGGTATTTTATACGGAATTTCCAGAATTTGCCGAAGATTCGTGGAAGGATAACACCTAATTATGATAGTTAACAACTAAATCACGTAATTATACATTGAAACTGACAAATTCGCTTTTGAAATATCTTTAGTAAATCCGCTTTGAATTTACAAGGATAATAACCACATAAATAAATGTTGATATTTAGATGTTAAAGTCATTATCAGTATGGGGGCCAATAACCTGCGATTGTACAAATATCTGTGTGTGCGTCTGTTTGTGTGTTGCGTAGCTTTGCGGTTTTTCATCAACGAAAATTAGATGCGTTTGAGAAATATCTACGAGTATCAAATTTCACCAACACATTTATGTTAATGAGCAGATTTCTCACAAATATTGGCTAAATAACTGACTCCTTTCGAAGGAACAGAGGTCGTAAGAGCGAGAAGACTTCTGTCGGACAGACAAAAATATACAAATACAACACACAAATCACAGGTGCAAATTAAACCGCAAAGATATTTGGAAATAAGGTCCTTAACATTCGAGAAATGATGAGGATGACTACGAGAGAAATGCGATTGGCTAGAATGTGGTTTATTATGGGAATTTATTTGTAGCCCAGAGAATATGGAAAAGAAGAAGAAGGAGTCTTAGTGAATAGGATGTATATCAATTATGCGAAAATCTTATTCGGGTTGTGTGTGTTAGGGAGTTCACGTATACATTTCGTTAATATAATTTGATGGTAATCAAATCTATAAATTATGATTGTTGTATTATGGAAATAGAAGTGTGGAATAAAGTTGAGGATCGGGGAAATTTAATTGTTTATTGGGAAGAATTGATTTTTTGGTTGCTTGTATGAAAAAAAGTAAAATTGATTAAAAATGCCTCTTACGTTTTATTCGCTCAGACAAAATGGTTCTATACATATCTGTTGTATATTAATGAAAAAATAAGAAGTTAAAAAGTTTCAGATAGGTTTGCCATTACAGATGTATACCCTCAGCCAATGTCCGTTTATTTAAATATATTATGACTGTTAACTCTTTATGGAGCGGGTTCCGAAGGTGTGGGTCTATATTACATATTTCGTATCTGACATAAATCTGATATAAATATGAAAATGTTGAAATCGGGTACCGATGTAGTGATAAGAATGTGCAAAAGGCAAAATGAACATTCATTTTCAATTTTGTGGGAATAATTGTTAATAAAAACAAGTAAGCAAAGGCTATAGTCGTGCGGGGCCGACCATGTGATACCCTACAACACTGCAATATGTTAGAAGCCCCTTATGTCCAAATCCATTTTGGAATATTTCGCTTTTGAAATTATGTCATGGCCCAGATATTACCCTTAGCGGTTTGACCAGGGATATTTACCCAATATTTACGCACTCCATCGTTCTGTTAGTTGTTGTGGTCCATTTTACAGCTACATATACCAATTGTTATCCAAAATGCTGGAATTCCACCCTCTTCTTAACTCTCTTTAATTGTGTGAGCAGAATTTTTTTTCTGTTTTTGGTTCATTTGAACCCCTAAATATTTTGCGATCAACTCCAATAGCAAGAGGCTTATCTGTATTACCAAATTTAAACTCATCTATATGATTGCTTGTCTACGATATTTGGCTTCATTCATCAACGAAATCAGCATAAAAAAGCCAGAAGTTGTAAGAAATGTTGGGTTTTTACACACAAAAGTAGTGGTCCATTCTACCCGCTATCCTAAACTCGAACTTCATGCGAGATTTATTTTGGAGTCAATTTGTTAACTTTATAACGGCTGTAAAATCAGGAACATTTTTAGTTGTTGGTCCATTTCAACCGCTAAATATATTGCGGACATCTTTGAAAACAATAGGCCTAGCCATTCTGAGCCTAACCCTACCTTTTTCATGGGGATAATTGCAATCTGTATATAATAAACCCAACCTGTGTTGTAAAATGAAAAATATTACAAAATGCACAGTTCAATATTATAAGTCAAATTGAAAAAATCGAATGTGATAAAAATACGAAAAAATAAAAAAATGACACAAAATACCCCCAACACATAGTGTTGTAGGGTATAATTATAAACTTTTGTGGGGGTTGTACGGAAAAGGGTGAGCCAATTTCTATTATGTTTACACCAGATCCTGTGTTGGAAGAAATATAGGGGTGTGTGAAATTTGGAAAGAACCCGATGTTTATTTCGCGTTTCATGAACGTTCTGTTATAAAAAGTTTGAAACCTTTCTGGGGGAGGTACCAGAAGGTGTAGACCGATATATCCCACCTCAACAGCATATCTTGGGATTATGAAAATATTGGGATGTGTGAAATTTGAAGGCAATTGGACTCTTACATCACATTTTATAAGAGTTATAATTATTCAAAATGTTTACCTTTGGTGGGGAGATACTTCATAGAGTGGACCGATAGTGTTCATTTCCGCACTTTACTGATTAAAATATGGGGATTTGCATAGTTTGAACAAAATCATATGATACTTTATTTTTCTTTGAAAACTTTGTCCTTTTGAGTTGGTCCAAAAGGAGCGAATCTGTGGTCCACTTGGACCAAATCTGTTTTAGGACATTTGGAGTCTTAAACCGTTATTTTGATGAGGCACGTTTTGGACGTATCAAATGATATAGAGATTCAATAGCCCTATTTCTTGGCTGAGGGTATTAAAATACAAAAATATAAAAAACAAGTAAAAAAGCAGTAAGTTCGGCCTGGTTGAACTTTGTATACCCTCCACCATTTAAAACGAATTAGAAACTTTTCAAAAAAATAAAATCCATTAAAAATTCTTTTAAAATCTTTAAAATATCTAATATACGAAGGTGCCGATATATGGTGGGATATACGATATTGTGGACCTATAAAGACAAATCTATGTCTGCGTGTAAAGTACCCAGAAGGAACTCCTTGTGTGGATTTTCAGATAATTCCATTGGAAAAAGTGGCTAAAATCATCAAAATACCGAATATAGGGGAGTACCGTTATATGGGGGATATACGATATTGTGGACCTATATAGACAATTCCGTTTCAGGGGTAAAGAACTCCGCGAGTGGATTTTTAGACAATTCCATTGAAAAATGTGGCTAACATCATCAAATACCGAATATCAGGGGTACCGTTATATGGGGGCTATACGATATCGTGGACCGATATAGTCCATCTTCGAACTTGACCTGCCTGCAGACAAAGAGAGATCTGTGCAAAATTTTAGCTACCTATCTTAATGCAAAACGTAGTGTTGGGGGGCGTAAAAATTTAGATAATTTACAATTCAAAGTCAAATTGAAAAAATCGCATGCGATAAAAATATGACAAAAATTGAAAAAATCGACAAAAGATATTTACTTTTTTATTGGCATATTTTTCC